>NC_048315.1:24657782-24678737 GCF_013100865.1 Trachemys scripta elegans | reverse complement strand
TGTGTGTGTGTGTGTGTGTGTGTGTGTGTGTGTGTGAGAGAGAGAGAGAGAGAGAGAGAGAGAGAGAGACAGGGGGGTTGGGTACCTTCCTGGGTTCAAAGTGTTTTTTTTTGCATTTGGGTGGTGGCACCGTTTACCAAGCCAAGGTCAGAGAAAAGCTGTAACCTTGGGAGTTTAATACAAGCCTGGAATGGCCAGTATTCATGTTTAGAATCCTTGCGGGCCCCCCCTTCTGCACTTGAAGTGACAGAGTGGCGATTCAGCCTTGACAACTCAGCATAAGCCAGTGCCTGACTGGCAGTTGTCTAAGCAGTTATCACTTGACAGCACTGGTATCTAGGGTGACCAGATGTCCCGATAAAATCAGCACTGTCCCGATATCAAGCAGTTTGTCCCACGTCCCGACCGAAGTATGGTCGGGACGCCATTTGTCCCGATATTTTGTTTCGGGTGCTTTCCCCCCACCCCCTTCTCTCCGTGACCGGCAGGGGGAGCACCTTTTCAATTGTTACACTCACCCAGCACTTGGGCGGCGGGTCCCTCAGTCGCCGACGGTATTCGGTGGCATTTCGGCAGAGGGTACTCCCTTCTTTGGTGGCAAGGTTTATTACCTGCCGCCGAAATGCCACCGAATACCGTCGGCGACTGAGGGACCCGCTGCCGCAGAGCCGCCGAAGACTCGGACGGGTGAGCATAACAACTGAAAAGGTGCTCCCCCTGCGGCGGTCCCGATATTTTGGAATTCTCATCTGGTCACCCTACTGGTATCCCTGGGACGATGAGGAAACCCAACTCCTCCCTAAGGTGGCAGAGCAGAAATACCACCCCTGGCGCAGGCCCTGGGCACAGAAACAGTCTCCGCAACTGGGAGAGTAACAGCCCCAGGATCTTGGAAAGGTGGCATCTCTGGAGCTCGGTGCTCACTAGAGCTAGGCTGGGCCCCTGGTTCAGTGTGACTCAGCAGGAGGTGCGCGTTTCCCATCCAACGTACGGGCTAACGGGTCTGACCCTGCCCTGAGACACAGTGATCACACCAGCAAGGTCCCAGATCTGCACATCACTGGCCGCAGAGTGCACAGCCCGCACACTGTGTTAACGGGAGTAATATGGGCTATACATTCACCTCTGCCTTGAAGTTCTCCAGCTCCTCCTTCAGCGCACTGATCTCCCGGTACAGCTGCTCGATCAACCGGTCCCTGGCAAGGAGAATGACACCAGTTGCTTCCTCCGTGCTGTGCCCCTTAGCCCGTGCCCCTGCCACCCCGCGCAGAGGAGGTTTGGGGATCAAATGGGAATTACACCAAAAATATTATGAGGCCAATAATGAACCCAGGGGTGCCCTCCCCTGGGATCCGCGTGTAGCACTGGTCCCCGTCTCAAAGGATAGTGCAGAAGAGGAGGGAGTTCAGGGACGAGCAATGGTCAGGAGCCTGGAACTCTCATATCGAGAGGGAGAAAGAACAGGGTTGTTTGCCTTAGAAAAAGGCAGTTCAGAGAGGACAGGATGGGGGTATACAAAATAACGAATGGTCTAGAACAGAGGTTTTCAACCTAACACATTTCAAATGGTGGTGCGGACCCCTTTGGAAATCTTAGACACAATCTGTGGACCCCCAGGGGTCTGCAGACCACAGGTTGAAAACCACTGGTCTAGAGGAGGGGGTCTCATAACACAAGAGCACGGGGGCATTCAAAATTCAAAAGTGTTCAAAGGAAGTATATTGTCCTCCAATGCATTGTTAGCCTGTGGAACTCATTGCCATAAGATGGCACTGAAGGCAAGAGCTAAACAGGTTACAAAAAAGGGTTGGACCATTACGTGAATACAGAGAAGGGCTGTAATAGTAAAGATTTAACCATGAACAAGAGCGCTGGAAAGGATCTCAGCCCTCCTGCTTCAGGGCATGAGCAGATCTAACTACTGGGGTTAGGAGAGAACCTCCCCTGGGGGCAACTTATGCGATCACTGCTCCCTGCAGGGTTTTATCCTTTGCAGCAGCTAGAGCTGTGCATTGTCAGAGACCGGATACTGGGCTGGAAGGACCCCTGGGCCGTTCCTAAATGACCCACCGAGGTCCCGCTCCTGCTGACTGCCTGCTCGCAGGGGCAAGTGTCTGGGGCTGGAGGAGCCTTTCCTTGCCTGTAACACCACAAGGAGCTGCAGGAGGCTACGCTGTGCTAAGTGCAGGGGCCATTGCCACCTGCTGATTATGTGCTTCAGCTCCTAGCCCACTTGCCCAGGTTCCAGCCTATGGCCAGGCATCCAACTCCTATCACAGAGCCAGCCCGGACTCAGAGAGCTCGGCCCGCCGCTCAGTGCCCTTCACAGATGAACCCCAGGGCAGGAGAGCCCTCACCAGTCAACCCCAGGGTACCCCTTCCAAGGGAGGCCCAGGCCTTCCCCACAGAGCTGGCCCCCGCCTTGCCTCCGCATTCACAGCTCCTTCCCCCGACACCGCACACGCCCCACCAGCAGCTATGGGGCCCCTGAGCCAGCACTCACTTGTCATCCTTGTTCATCCCATTCTGACTGCTGAAGTTGAAAGGATCGTTACTGAACGAACTGCCAAAGATGTCATCAAACTTATTGTCAAACAAGCTCTGGAGGGGGAAACAAATACAGATCCCTGGAGTCAAATCTACTGCTGCCCTGCCCATGGCCAGGGGCGCACGTACCCACCCACCCCCGTCTCAGCCCCACCCCCTCACAAGAGAAGACCCCTCCCCCATACACCAGGACCCCACCCCCACGCCCTCTAAGGGACAGCTATCCCTTCCCCTTGCAGAGGGACAGCTCCCATCAGGCACGGGCCCCCGTCTTCTATGCAGCCTGACGCAGCTGAGGGCAGTTCTACTTGCTTTATTAACTGCAACTAGTTAATTCAGCTGGGGTCTGACTGGGACAGACAGACAACTGCAGCGGGCAGAAGGCCAACCCTGTCTGGAACAGCAAGCGGAGCAGCTACTTACGAGCTACTTGTAGTGGTGGGAGTTAGCTGCATTTACCAGCAGGCAACCACGAGCTGCCAAAGGAGTTAGTGTCATGACAGAAATCCCCGGTTCTCTTCATGTGAAATATCACCATTAGCCACCACAAGAGGCAATGGGCCAAATTTGATGCCCTGCAGCTGGGCAGTCATTTACCCTAGTGCAAAGTGGGTTTAAAATTCCACCATAGCAGAATGGCCGTGCTCCACGCTGGTGCAGTAAACTCCCCGAGATGTAGAGACTCAGACCCAAGAGCTGCAACTAGGGCAATCTATTGTCTGCTCCAAATGGTAGTGCCTAAATTAACAACATTACAGGGATGTATTTACCCCTCACAGCCCCAAAAGCCATTACGTTAACAGGAGATGTAGGGACCACTTCACCAGCCACCGAAATGGAGCCACCTCTGGGCTGGTGTATTAGGACAGGAAATGGGGATCTAGAACTGGAGGGGAAATGCAGGGGAAGCCAGATACAATCAATCAAGCAATCGTCACCTGGCCAGGGCACCAGAATTACTCCCTGGATTTCTTCCCTGACTCTTGGTTTCATGTCCGATTAGCTAGACAGCACCTTTAGCAGCACGGCACCCCCAAGGGCGTTGACTCAGCAATAATAAGGAATAAGGAGCATGGATGCCCTGGCTTTTCCATGTGTCATACAGCCAAACAGGCACCAGGCCTTGAGTATGTTATGAGCTCTGAGGAGATCACAGCCCCAGAGCCACGGCAGGGCATGCAAAGGCCAGACATATTCTCTTGGCAGCTGAAAACCTGGCCAGACATAGGCAGAGCCAGTCACGAGCTCAAAGAGAGAGACTGACGTCAGGGGGCCAGGCGCTCACCTGTTGTGACGCTGTGTCCGTCTCCACTAGATCAGTGATGGGCTCGCTGTCTGGGGACGAGGCCTCAGCCGGGATCACCACCACGGGACTGATGTGCTCCGACAGAGCCGAGGCCCGCAGAAAGTTGGGAGGATTCTAGGGTGGAAAGGGAGAACTGATGGCAGGATCTTGAGAAAAGCGGCTCTGTGGGACATAATGGGCTCAAATCTGCCCTCCGCACCTCCCCAGGCAGCCCTAGTGGGGTCATAATGGTGCTGAGGCAGCGCTTCGCCTCCCTTCTCTAGCACCATAGGTGCGTGTACGGGGTGTGCCCAGGCACACCCTAATGCAGGGGTGGGCACGCTCATCCTGCCCGGCCCACCTGAGCTCCTAGCCAGGAAGGATCCCCCCGGCCCTGCCCCCACCTTCCCCCATCCCCCGGCGCCTCAGTGTGCCGCATGCAGGAGCGGCCCTGGACAGCACTGCAGTGGTGTGGCTCCGGCGGGACCTGAGCTCCTGCCTCTTGGAGCGGCGTGGTAAGGGGGCAGGGCTGCGAGCTCCAGTGGGCCGAGCGACAGGAGCTCAGGTCCCGCCGAAGCCACACCGCTGCAGCGCTGTCCAGGGCCGCTCCTGGATGCAGTGTGCTGAGGCTCCAGGAGAGGTGGGGGTAAGTGGCATGGTAAAGGGGCCGGGGGGTTGGATAAGGGGCAGGGAGTCCCTGGGACAATCAGGGGACAGGGAGGTGGGGGGCTGGATGGGGCAGAGGTTCTGGGGGTGGTGGTCAGGGGAGTTCCGGGGGTCTGTCAGGAGGCGGGGAGGTGGATAGGGGTCGGAGCAGTCGGGGACAGGGAGCGGGGGGGTTGGTGGGGGGGTGGGGTCCCGGCGTGGTGGTTGGGAGGGTGTCGGGGACAAGGAGCAGAATGGGTTGGTGATTCTGAGAGGAGGAGTCAGGGGGCAGGAAGTGGGTGGGGGTCGTATAGGGGGCAGGGCCAGGCTGTTTGGGGAGGCACAGCCTTCCCTACCTGGCCCTTTATACAATTTTGGAACCTCGATGTGGCCCTCGGGCCAAAAAGTTTGCCCACGCCTGCCCTAATGTCTCAAAAACAAAAGTGGCTTTGCGTTTTAATTTAATCGCATGATACGCTCTATAGCCGCGTTCGCTCGCGGCATGCGTCCCCATTACTGCGGCGCTGCCTTACCGTTGGTCCTCCCCTCCCCTCTGACTACTATTCTAGAAAATTCTTTGACCTATATAAGCGGCTGTGTCAGGCATACCCAGCGCAGTGTCTACAGTGTTTGTAATCTCTGTCGCGTGTACTCTACTGAAACAGCATAACAAGCCCGCGGCTTTACGTTTTAATTCAATCGTGTGATACCCCCTTGTAATTTTAAAATATGGATCGGTTCGTTGTTAAGATAAGAAAAGGAGCAGACAAGCCGTTCATGTGAAAGAGCCTTTTCTAAGCTAGCACATGTAAAAAACAAACTAAGAAGTACAACGTCTCAACAGCGCCTCGACTCACTCATGATTTTGTACATTGAACAAGAACTGGCTTCGTCAGTTAATTACAATGATGTGATTGAGGAATTTAAGTCCATAACACCTGGTGAGCGACGTCTCATGCTCTAGGACAGGAAGATGAAGAAACCTTAATCTGTTTGGATCAGTTTGGGTTAGCTCATTATCTGGTGAAGATCATGAAAACTGACGGTATCTGTGTATACGCCTGGTTATCACTACAGCAAAAATGTGGTATTTTGTGTCTCATTTTTTAAGTAAAGTTTAGTTGTTAATTTCAAAAATATTAAGTTTAGTTAAGTTTTAGTTTCTTTAGCTTGAGGAATAAATATAATGTCCTTTATGACTGAGTATTCAATAAATGTTTGCCTTTAAAAAAAAAAATGCCCTGGGTGCACACCCTAATGAAATGTGCTGCGCACGCCTATGTCTAGCACAAAGGGTGGCCGAGTTAGTGAATAGTTTCGGTGCCTCCCAGTGCATTTTTCAATGAATTTGTTCTTTACCAACAAAATTTTGCCCAGCTCTAGTAGGGATCTCTGAAAAGCAATCCCCTGTAAGTGTAAATATGGCTTCCAGGGCTTGGCTGCAGGCACCCAGCATTCAACGCTGGGGTTTAACTGACGCGCAGAAACCGCAGTGGAGCTGGGAATAGAACCCAGGAGTCCTGACTGCCGGGGCCCTGTTCTAACCACTAGACACCACTGCCTAGTCACGCCAATGGTCACTGCAACCCCTCCCTCCTAGCCTGTGCCCAAGGGCAAGAGAGAAGCCATTCGGGTCTCACCTCTGGGAGCTGTGGGATCTGAATCAGCCGTTTAAAGTACTGCAGGTTGCTGGAGCGATAGAACAAATCTTTCAACCTGGAAGGAAATGGGACATAAGGAAGGGGACTCTGCCGGCTGGGACACAACCAGGCAGTCGCAGGATGCAGGTGGCTTCCCTGCCACACTCATTTAACAGAGCCCATCACTTGTGGTTCCAAACCAGGCATCCCACGCAGAGAGGGAAAGGCAGCCCTTGACCTCAGTCACATGGACACCATTTTGCCATACAACCCAAGACGGGGACCCTGGGAAGAGAGCCACCGGCTCTGCTCCTTGGGACAGTACCCGGAAATCTGCCTCAAAGCCAAGTGGCGAACACACTGGTAAAAGGTGAATCCAGGAGGGTGGGGCCCCTGCCCCATACACTTAGGTCTGGTCCCCACTAACCCCCCACTTTGGACTAAGGTACGCAAATTCAGCTACGTTAATAACATAGCTGAATTCGAAGTACCTTAGTCCGAACTTACCGCGGGTCCAGACGCGGCAGGGAGGCTCCCCCGTCGATGCCGCGTACTCCTCTCGGCGAGCTGGAGTACCAGCGTCGACGGCGAGCACTTCTGGGATCGATCCCAGAACATCGATTGCCTGCCACCGGACCCTCCGGTAAGTGTAGACGTACCCCTAGGGAGGGAGGGGCCGTCACTGATGCAAATTGCAGCTGTGACTAAGAATGAAGGGGAAAGAATTTACCAGCTAAATCCTAGAAGAACGAGCCACCAGATCCATCTCCCCCAAGTTTCCTGCTTCCCTCGTTGGTTTCCTACCCCTGTGAATAAGGTCCTCCCAGGGTCCGTTCAGCATATCACAGCCTGCCCCTCCCTCCAGGCTGGGGAAGGTGAAGGGGGAATGAAAGTGCTGAAAGGGACAGGCTGGGCACTCAGGGCACTTACTTTCTGAACTGCTCCAGGAAACGGTCCCTGTGGCCCTGTAGTGTGTCAGCGGGGAGGCCTGAGGAAGAGACACAGAATGGAATGCAAAGGGAATGCTCAGCTCCCAGGTCGCCTCGAGCACCGCGCTCATTTCCAGACAGCCGAGCAGCACCGCACAGAGGGAGCAGCTAGTCCTAGAACAGTTCAGCACTGCAGCCTCAGGGCCTGAGTTACGGAAGGGCCTGGGGGAGGGCCCCCTCCTACTTTTAGGGGCTACCCCACTTCTGACTTATTGGAAGGGGTGTAGAGGGTGTGTTTTGGCCCCTTACTTCTCCCTGTGTGCTCAGCTGCAGAGAGCCGGGACGGCAGCCGCCACTGCTGTCCTGTGGAAGGAGCCAGGGCACAATGAGGGGTTGGTCTGTGGTGAGAGGGGAGGGTGGGTGTCCCGTAGCCACAGCAGGTCCCACTGCCTGGGCTGGCTCTTCACTGGCGTAACCTAGGCTCCAATGTCCGGCGCTGGAGAAGCCCCTTTCATCCCAACAGGAAGCGAGAGGGGTAGGGCAGGGGGAGGGGCACAAGGTGCGGGGTAATGGGCAGGGGGATGGGCAGCCAGGAGGAAGGGAGGAAGTGGGGCAGAAGGCGGGGAGGGGGTAAGGGCAGAGAGGAGAAGAGACTCCTGCTGCAGCTGGCCTCAGTGCAGAGGATGCCAGCACAGGAGCCGCCAAGGGGCACCCTGGCACCTCCAGGCCTGTCCGCGTTCCCTAAGGGCACCCCCACTTCTCCCCCGTAATCCGAGCACTGCTCACACGCTCCCAGCAGGTGGCGCTGCAGGGCAGGAGCTCTGGCTCTGAGGTGGCTCCCAGCTAGAGGAGCTGGGGGGACTGGCGGAGGAACCTTGGCTGGGGCGGATCCCCGGGGGTCTCACTCATGGAGGGGAAAGGCCTTCCTTTGCACTCAGCCGGGGAGCTGACAGCAGCAGTCTAAATCCAGGATCACGGAGGTGCCACTTTCTCATACTGCAGGAATCAATTGGAAGCTATTAAGCCAACCTCGCCAAAGTTAAAGGGCCTGAAGTGATCTTTGCTTGGATCTGTGCCCCGGGACTCGCCCAGGAAGAAATGCAACAGCTCGGCATGTCCTGGGAGCTGCGCCCTGGAGGATGCGGGGTAGCTAAGGTGGGGGGAGGGTGAACATTTCCCACTGCTCTCTGCTTTTACTCCTCCAGATGCAGAAACCCCCTTGTGGCTACGATTCCTTCAGGGCTGGCCTGGCGAGGGCACAGGGTCCTGGTCTAGACACAGCTGCTGAGTACCTTGGCACGGGCAGGGAGGGAAGCCAGCACCCGTGCGGGGGAAGGGGCGGGCTGGGGCATTCTAAAGAGAAACGTGTTCCTTGGGGGTCGCTTTATGAGACTCGAGCACAAGTCCCCTCTGGGGGCATGCAGAGGGATCCCCCCCCCATGCCTTTTACTGCTTCTCGGGCTTCCACCTGCACCTGGCCAACCTCGCTGACCCGGCCTCCCTGCTTCCCTTCCTCTGTGCCCTCTTTCCCCTTCTCTCGCTCCTCCTGGCTGTTCCCTCTCTCCCCCATCATCTCTTTCCCTGCGCTGCCACGTCCCTGCCTCCCCTTTCCCTCTCCCTCACTCTCCCCGCCCCCACAATCTCACCACTTCTCTGTTCAATCCCCCTGCGTGCCCCGCTCCAACTCTCCAGCTGTGGTGGGGGAAGCGCCCCAGTGGCTAGCCCAGCATCCAGTCTTGGGAACAGAGGGGGAAGCATGCTGGTGTTTGGACCAGCCTCCCCTGGCCCTTGGGGTCTCCTCTGCCCTGCCCTGAAGGGGAGAAAGGGGATGCCTTGTTCCCTTCTCCCGGGAGGGGGCTGCCAGTCAAGTATCCCCCCTCCCCTCCCCAGGGAAGGGCACAGCTAGTGCAGCAGGGGCTTCAGCAAATGCAGGGCCCTGCCATGGGGCTAATGCGCCATTGGCCCAGACCAGGCGGTTCTGCATCAATCCACACGGGCACATCAGCAGTTAATGTGCCACATCCCTCTCCCTGGGGAGGATTCTCTCTGCACTGATCACAGATCAGGCTGGGCTGCCATTGACACCTATCAACACAGCTTCCTCATCAGCTCGAGGGAGCCACTGATCTCCAGCCCGCCCTGACTCAGCAACACTTCCCTACACTACCAGTCTGAGACTATAGGCAGGCGTCAAACCTGGCCTGGTCTCCGCGCGTGACACAGAGCAAGCCACTGGGCCAAGCTACCGAGGCAGCCCCAGCTAGTGTTTTAAACCAGCCCTTTGCCTGGGCACCCCTCGCTCTGGGAGCAGAGGGAACACAGACAGGGCATTTCCCTGTGCTTGGCACACCTGTTACACGCACAGCCTTGGGACAGGGCTCCGTCTCTGAAACAGAAACTTTACATCTGCTACATCAGCACGTCCCAGCAGTGAAATGGCAGCTGCTTGCAGTGTACTTACAGGAGTGCAGCTTGAAGAGGAGTTTAACAGTGTAGTCATAGAGATGGCTGCAGTCCAGTATCACCTGTATCAGCGGGGCCAACCGGCACTGGCCAGCAGCAGTGACCGACACGGAGCGAGACATGTCCAAGGAGCTGAATACTAACAGGAGAGAGAGAGAGCGCACTCAGGGCTTGGTCCATAAAATTCACTGAACTCTCTCTCACACACACACACCCATCCCATGAGGTCATTCTGCACAGCTGCTCATATAAGTACACTTTGCTGTTGTGTACACACACACACACACACACACACACACGGTATTCTGCACAGCTGCTCATATCACTACACTGAAGCATCCAGACAATTACAGGACACTTGTACGTCTCGGCTGTTGTACCTTTCCTCCCCTCCATGCTATCTATCCTCTATCCTCATTTCACAGGAATGATTGGACAAACCAAATTCCATCAGTTTTAAGCCAAAAGGAGGAAAGCGAATGAGGGAGCCGACAGAAAACCGCACTAGCCCACCGTTATCCATGGCTTTGCTAAGGTAATCTGTGCACAGGGGAGCTGCATGAAATATAGTCTTGTACTGTGAGCCACATGGCCATGGTCAGAACACCTGGTAACCAGATGACAGACATCTATAGCTAAGGGACATTCAGATAGTTCACTAGCAAAACCAGTTTTCAGTGGACAAAGCTGGTTAAGCGTTGGACACCGAGGAGGGAGCTCTCCCATGTGTATATTACACACGTTGTGATCAATTTGCTGAGAGGAGATTCACTGCTGTCCCCCTCTACGGCTGGGAGGGTCGTAGTGCGGCAGGAGGAGGACGTTTCCATGTCTGCTGGCAGCAGGGTTGCTCAAGAGTGGGTCAGGCCAGCAGGGTATATTGTGGGCTGGGAGCTTTGCAGCGTTTGAAGGCAGCTGAGGTGTGACAGCCCCTGTGCAAGGAGCTGGAGCGGCTGTCCCAAGTTGGATACCTGCTAGGAGGAGCTGCTGCACTGGGACAGGACAGTGTGAGTGGCCCCCCAACGAGACTCACTATGGAACAGAATCCAGGCCAGGGGACCTGCAGGGATACCTCATTGCTTACCACAGGGCAATGGACTAAAAGGGGCACTCCCCCAAGCCCAAGAAGTCCTAACTCTGGTGGGTATCCCCAAAGGGCCACGCTAGGAATTACTTTTGAGCCACTGAGCATAGAGCACGTGACCTCTTCTGCCTGCCCTAGTACGTCACCCTTTCATCTGAGTGCCTCCTGGGACTGCCAGGTGCTAGAGCCAATAGAGCCTAGCAGCTCAGATATCTTCAGTGCTTGCATTTGAATCATGGTACATCTGGTGTGCTACCAAGAGGTCTGATGTAACAGCACTCAGCAACCCGAGCAGGTGGGACAATACACTATATCCAGCCCCTCACTGAGCAGGCATGTAGGTTAGTCCTCAATCCCCATTCCAATCCCAGATGCTCGGTGTATCCACCAGGGTTCAGCGGTTGCAATGTTCGAACCTTAGTTTCATGGGAGAAGCATTGAAAGCACAAATGCTAAGCCACCTGCAAACCCATGGGCTAGCAGATGTGTGCCCCACCGAAGAACCTGCCTCTGGAGATGGGTCACAAGGGGAGAAGCAGGCAGGGCCCCAAAGGTAATGGGCCAAATTCTTCCCCCATTCAGGCATATCAGGCCCAGCACAGCTGTAGCTGAGGAATGGAGCCCAGTGTCTAGCCCATCCCAGTGCTCCTGAGGTTTAACAGACTAGCCCTTGGGGGCTGGAATGTCTCATGCTCTCCCTCCCTCTCAATGACCATTTCAGTATTTACCCACAGAGGAACGCAACATTCATATGGCTCGATCCTGAAATCATAAAATACCCAGGGTCACCCAACAGTGGGCTCAGGACTGTGATCTGAAGCAAAGCTCTCACTTACATTAGTGGAGTTTTTTTTTTTTTTAGGGGGGAGGGGTAGCTCAGTGGTTTGGGCATTGGCCTGCTAAACCCAGGATTGTGAGCTCAATCCTTGAGGAGGCCATTTAGGGATCTGGGCAAAAATCTGTCTGGGGATTGGTCCTGCTTTGAGCAGGGGGTTGGACTAGATGACCTCCTGAGGTCCCTTCCAACCCTATGATTCTATGCTTGGTCTCAGCCCTGAAGGGAACTGGTTCCGAATGAACAGCGCTCTGAACAGGTCGCCCCGTTAGCACCATCTGCCAATACAACCACCAACCGGACCAGCTGCACCGACACCATGGGAGTGGGTCCGACTCCGCCCCTCGCAGAGGCTCTGACTGGCCCATGGTGCGGGGGCAGCACCGTCCTACCAGGGACAGTTACTTCCCTGCAGACAAACCATTTTGCAGTAACTGTCTAGGACATTTCTCAGCTGTTTTGTTTGTGCTCAGGTGACCTGAGCAGCTTTGCTTTAAGGGGCGGTGCAAAGGAAAATCAAAAGGAGTTCGGTGCCTAACTCCCTTTGAGGATCTGGGCCGAAAGCACTGGTGCCACGTCCTTCTCTGCTCCCTCCTGAGGGGTAAAGGAGGCCCAGAAGGGATTTTACTTTTATGGAGACGTTGTTTGGTTCTGCTTGGTTTTCACTTTAGAACCACCAGGCATCTCAGACCTCCAAGAGGTCTCCGTACAGCCTGGGTGCGCAATCCTGGAGCCAAGTGCCCCCAGTCCCCTGGCACAATTCTACCATTGCCCCCCTCTTTGGAAAGTTTCGAAGGGACTAGCTGGGGAAAGCTGGACTTTCATTTACTGGACGCAGGCTTGCTGTGGTAAAATCACACCAACAGCCCATTTCATGTCCCTGTCCATGCTCCAGCACTTGGACCCTGCTCTGGGCGGGTAGGTTACCGGGATGCATTTACCCTTTCATTTCAACAGGGACACAAGAGCGTGAGGATCAATATCACTTACCATTTGCATCCCAGTCAGCATCAGAGCAGATGCTGCTCCTCTGCAGAATAAAAGAAGGAGGCCACACCTCTTTCTTTTTCATAGGGCTAGAAGGGACCTCAGGAGGTCATCTAGTCCAACCCCCTGCTCAAAGCAGGACCAATCCCCAGACAGATTTTTGCCCCAGATCCCTAAATGGCCCCCTCAAGGATTGAACTCACAACCCTGGGTTTAGCAGCACCAATGCCCAAACCACTGAGCTATTCCTTTGCTTTAAGGGGCGCTGCAAAGGAAAATCAAAGGGAGTTCGGTGCCTAACTCCCTTGAGGATCTGGGCTGAAAGCACTGGCGCCACGTCCTTCTCTGCTCCCTCCTGAGGGGTAAAGGCGGCCCGGAAGGGATTTCACTTCATCTGGAGCTCTGATCCCGTCCCCAGTCCATAGCTCCTGCCTGCTCAGTCTTCAGGCAGAGCATCAGTCACCCCTCACTTGTACCCAGCAATCATTCTCTGCCTGCCCTTTGTTTCTCACTGATCAGAAAGGCAAAGCGTTGCACGATGCTAGGTGGGGAGGGAGCCGGTGAGGGGAGAACTGCTCACAGAAACGTGCCCCTGGTTTGCAATGAGCGTGCAGGGCTCTGAGATGCACCGTGCATGCTAACGTGAGGAGACTCCAGAAACATCTCAGAGCGAGCAGAATGCTGGCTCGTGTCTATGCTGATTTGCAATAGACAGAGAAGAAAGACAACAGGCAAAATCCTGGGCTCATAGAAATCATGGAAAATCTCCCATTGACTTCAGTGGGACCGGGATTATACCGTATCTCTCTTCCACGTCTGCCTGCTCCTGCCTGGATCAACTGAAGGATTGGGTCCTTCGTCTGGAAGGGGAGAAAAGTGTCTGTTTACATGCTGCAGCCAGCAGGGCACGGTGCCACCACGACGGCGGCACTCCCAGGCTGCTAGAGGCAGCCAGCTCGAGGTGGGCGAGGCCCCGTGTTCCCCACTGCACTTGACTTAATTAAATGGACAGTTGGAGAACTCGGCTGTCTATGGAGGTCTCTCCAGAGCCTCTCAGACTGATGGCTGCCAGCGATCTCCCCAATAGCCGCATGGCTCCGACCTGCACTAAGCAAGGAGGCCCCTGCAGGCGCCTTGACTGTGGTTCTCGCCTGTTGCCGGCTCGCTCTGCCAGCGCACTCCGATTCCTCTCCCACGCAGCACGGCACTGCGCCTGGACGCAAGGGCTGCCGGGTGCTTTCCAAACGCACAGCAGCTAGAGGAGCTGGCTGACATGGAGCAGCTGAGACCTTTGTGGCTTCCTAGGGAGTAACTGCCGCAGATGGGGGTGGGTCAGCTGGCTCCGAGTGGAAGGTACTGCTCCCCCCAGAAAGCTGGGCCTGCCGCTGCGTGTGGGCACAGGGCACTGCACAGACATCCTCACCTGGGCCCAGGTCTCCTCCCTGGTCCTATCTCATCATGGATCCAGAGCACGTCACTCCTCTCCCCTTCCTGCTGGAGCGCTCCGGAGCCCCAGATTTCCTCTCCTTTCACCCTCCGCACCCCCTCAGTGCCGTTCTTTGGCTGGCTGGAAGGGTCGCTGTTCAGTGACTTGAGACCTAGAACTCCCACAGGCTGTGTGCAGGGCTCCCAGCCCTTAGGAGTGGGGGCAGGGAGCTCTATGAGACATCTCCTCCTTTCCCAGAGGATGAATATGCTGCTTCCAACAGCAGCCTCTGCCTGAGAGCACCCCGCTCTCCCATGTGGCAGTGCAGAGCCACCCGGCCAATGCCAAGTAGTCGGGGTCCAGCCATTCAACTCTTGTCAAGCTAGAGCAGAAATCTAGGGGCAGACAGCAGCCTCCCTCCGGGGATGCTAGGAAAGGGAGGGATAGACTTCATCAGCGCACCAATGGCACAAGGAAACCCTTCCGAGTGCACCAGCGCTTGGCGATGATCACAGCTCTCCCCCTGCAGCCCAGACCTGGCTGACAGGTCTAGCGAGGGCGTGCCCTTCTGTTTCTCCATACGGGCGTCGAGTTGCTAGCTTTGGGGTCCTACATCTTTCTCCGTGGGGCACTCATACCTGCCGAGCCATCTGCCTGGAGGGACATGCTCACTATGCACATCCTCTAAACTCCTGCTGGAGCATGGGTGCCTGGAGAGACGGGAGAAGAGATAGGGAGGACCTGGAGAAAGGTCCCCTTCCCCTGGTGTCTGCCCATTTACTGAGTCCAGTGCCAACGGCTCAAGAATTCACCCCAGAATCCCCGTGCCGAATGCCAGATGCGCCCCAGCGAACACTAGAGAAATCCCTAGTGGGGTTCGAGTCCGTCTACGCTGGACAGAGACAACCCCTGCTCCTCTGTAATGTGTTATTCCTAAACGAGGCAGGCACCGGGTGGGACAACAGAGCTCTAAGGACACACGGATTTGTCCCTATCTCCCTCCTCGGCGGCAGGCCCCACTGACAACCTCCATTCTGCTCCAGAACCAAAGGAAGGCCGAAGGAATGAACAGCTGCTGTGCTCTGGCTCAAAGGGGGCTGCACGTCAGTGGTGGGTGGAATCACAAAGACCTGTGGGATCCAAGGGGAGTGCAGGACCCCAAAGGGAAGATGAACAGGGAACAGCGATGGAGTCTGAAAGGCAGACAGGCTCCATGTTTCTCCACATCCCCAAGAACACCCTCTCGTGCCTCCGGCAGGCCTTGCTGCAGTGGGAACCCATTCACATCACACCTGCAGCTGTGCTCTGTACATAGCATCAACTAGAGACTTGCAGGCTTGTCATCGCCTTCCTTTGATAGCTGAAGCATCTACGCCCCCGAGGGGGAGCACTGGGCCTTTCCTTGGGGAACGCGCTAGCCTGCTCTCTCCTTAGCAGGGGATGCACACAATGGAACAATTAGCAATGTCATCCTCGCCCAGGCAGCGGGAGGCAGGGAGTCAGTTTGGATTTCCACCAGCTTGTCTGCCTCCCCTCCCATTCGGATAATCAAGTGACGGCCCCGGTAATTAGCAGGGAAGTTGAGCAGCGATTTAAGAGTAAATCAGAAACTAAGCTACACTAATGAGATGTAAATAGGCAGAGCTGATATTAGCCCTGCTTAATTCACTTAAGCTAGCGGCAGAAAAACAAAGCCAAGTTCATTACAGGGCCTCCCTCCTTCCCAGTGGGGCTATGAAGCTGATGGATCAGACAAGTACCTGTGCACGGCTGCAGAGATGCCAGCGCACAGAGCCCTGTCTCGCTCAGAGGCACAGCAGCACTTACTGCTCCCTTGCAGACACCGAGGAAGGGTACGTGGCTGAAGCCCTGGACTGGTAGTCAGGAGATGGAGGCGCTGCTTCCAGGGCTGCCACAGACCTGTCTTCTGGCCTTGGCAAGTCATTGACAAGCCTTGGGCCTCACCTTCCCCGTCTGTACAGTGGGGCTAGTGAAGGGGGCTCGGTTCACGGGTGTTCGTGAGCCACCATGGCGATGCTAGATGCTGACAATGAGACTCTGATGTGACAAACTGTACAAATGCTACCAGAGTTTATGAAAGAAAGAGACTCACCCCGCAGGTTTCTGTCAGGAGTGGATACGCCCCCCCCCCCCATTATGGAGTCCCACCCTGTTTGGGCTTTGATCCCATGTGTTCAATTGTCGTTACTCTCGGTTTCCGTTCTGGTGGCAGGTTGCATATATTGGGGCATGGTGTTACCCCCGGATTGGCCCTGTGACTGTGGCATGCCAGGCCTGCCCTCCAAGGATCACTGCATTACCCCTGCTAGCCCACGAGACACAAGGGCAGCATCTCGCCTGTCCCACAGATGTGACTGCCTTATCCTGCTCTATCTCCGTGCGTGAGCCTGTAACAGACACGACGGGATCACCCAGGCTACATCCCAGCACAGACCCAGGCCACCTGCAGTCTGGAGACACAGCTGCCTCCCCCTACTGTATTCCAGCACACGTGCGCAACTGCCCTGCTAGAGATGCAGTAACGCCAGTGGAGTAAAGCCTATCACACCAGTCCGTTGCAACAGAGCCCTTCAACACTGGGGCACAACCGGATTCCATGGGCTGTACGTGCCTTTAGCACTGCGAGACAGCGGCACCACGCTGACTCGATTAAAGCCCATCCTCGGGGAACCCTCCGTGCTAGGACCCAACCGTAGCACCTCTCTGATGAAATCGCAGCAGCCGGGAACCGCCGTACCCTGACATATTGCTTCACTCCTGCTCCAACGCAAGCAAACACCTCCACTCTATTACAGCCACCGCACCCTATGTGGCACAGCGCGAGCAGTAATCACCCTGCTCTAACTCAGCCCAACAAGCGGAATCCTACAGCGCTACATGGAACCACGTGGCAGCTGAGCACCCGAGTGTACGTTGTGGAGACTGGTTCGTTATTTTCTCTCTGCTCCACTGTGACCCGTAGGAGCACACATCGCCGAGCCAGTCCCCCACCACAGCAAGCCCTGAAGCACACAGCATCTCTGTGATGGGTCTGCAAGGGGAAAGCTGCTCTCTCCAGTCATGAAAGCCATAAACCCCAGAGCTAAGGGCAAAGGGAGAACTCAGAGATGGGAAGCAAACCAAGGAGAGGTTCGGGGAGGAAGTGCAGCGTGCCACAGGGTGGAGGTGGTTCCTGGAGGCTTGGCACGGCCGGCTGGAACGGAGGGCAGGCAGGCTGCGGCTGGGCAGACTGGGAGGAGCCAGGCACATTTGGTCTGACATGAAATAATTTCAGCTAATAATAACTCTGGTGGAGTGCATGGAAAACAGATGAGCTCAGACGTCCTCAGCCAACTCCCTTCCTGCACCTAGGCAGGACAGACGGACACACACACAGAGCGAACAGCAGCTTTGGCCTGGGACGCCAAACACTCTGACCCCCCCCTGCACACACACATGCACGCTGCCCGTCGGGGCCGTGCTCAGCCGGGCAGAGAGGGACGTCACCGCAGCACCTGCCCCACAGCTGTATGTCAGCAGTGCAGAACAAGTGAGAGCCTTACCCGTCTGGAACAGGTTCAGCTCACACTCCAAATAGTCAAACATCTCCACCGTCAGCTGGAAGCTAGGAAAGAGGGCACAAGAATGTTACAAACAAAACAGAGGCCACCCAGCCCCCTCCCACAAAACCCTGGGGGGAGGGGGGGGTTGGCCAGCAGCCCGGGGTGGGGGCTGGAATCCAGCCAACCATTGCTGTGGAGGACTGTTTTATAAGGGGTGGTCAGGAGGGATGTCCCCGCCCCAACCAATGGGCGCACATGGGACCAGGGTTCCCGTTAGTGTGGCCATGTCCTCTGCCCGTGGCTCACACAGCAATGCCATGGAGAGATCCTGATGGGTGCCATGGCCCTGCCAGCCCTTTGCCGCTCCTGGGGCTTCCCCCTTACGTCTCCTGTGGCTGGGTTCTCAGCTACGGCAGGAGTAATTCCCATCATGGACGTGCCCGGATTCACGTGCTCTGGACTTACAAGTTATTGACGTCGTTTTCTCCCGCCTCGTCAAGCTGCCGGTCAGACATCTGGAGATTGCCTGGGAACCGGGGGTTCTGCATGAGGAGAGCGAGGGAGTAGTCAGAGCAAGGGGCCCCCGCAGTGGAGACCAAGTAGCCATCTCTGATTAGAGGCAGATCCCGGATACCCCAGGGGGCTGTGTGCGCCCGGCAGGGATCTCCCAACACCCAACGGAAGGGGCTCGGGTCACAGAACTGGAGGGATGGCTCAGAGCTGGCTCCCTACAGCCCCACGGTGGGAGAGGGATTGTATTTGTCGTGCCATGCTTTGCCCAGGTGCGCAGACTCCCTCAGTAACAGGCTAGGCTCACTGCTCACCGCCTCGGCTCTCTGGATTTGAAAAGCCACCCCGCTGGCTCCCATCTAAGCGCCCAAGGGCATGTCCAGTGCAGGAAAATGCCAGTGCAGCTTACACATACACAGTCACACGATGGGCTTCAAAGGCCCTGAACAGAGACGAACGGTCACACCTCCATCTAGTTCCCACCCAGCAGTTTTCACAGCTGCGCACCACCACCTCATGCCGAAGTTTCACAGCAAGGCCACACTCCACGCGGCTCAGCTGCTCTGACCTGGGCAGCGACTTACAGGAGAAGGGCTCTGGGGCGACCCCGGCAGCTGCCTCCTCTCGTGCCCCACAAGTACTGCGCCCCATCTGCTGCTGGCTGCCCCCACCTCCTCCAGCTGGCCACACAGCTGCTCCCACTCCTGCCAGAGGAAAGGGAGCAGCTCACAGGCAGGGGCAGACCCTCACCACTAGCCAGCCAACCTAGGTCCAGAGCCCACCTCTGGGAGAGGGGCACTGCATGGCTGAGTGCTGGGACTGGCTGCTATTTCAGGAGGCTTGAGGTGAGGCCTCTGGTGACTGACAGGAACCAGCAGGCACATCTGCCAAACAACAGCAGCACGCTACAAGTGGCTGCCTGACCCTGCCCTCTAGGGGCCAGAAGGGAGGGACATTCCCCATGGGCCCCTGATTCCTTGGCCTCTCTGATGCAGGCTCAGAGGTTTAACTGTGCTTTGGACACCTGTTCACTCAGAGGCCACCGGACAGCCAGTAGCAGGCAGCAACTCTGGTTCCTATTGCCCTACTTCAGGTTCAAACCAGTGGAGTAGAATCTAACGGCTCCTTATCTCATTCCTACTGCCCTGAGCCCTCCAGCCTCCCCATCCTAGGCAGGGCGCCTCTATTCCTCTGCCTAGCGGCTCTGTCTCCTGGGGAAGAGAGATACGGCCATGGAGGTAGGATCAGTATCTGTAGCTGGCCTGTATGTTGGACACTCCTGGGTTAGAGTGGAAGATGATGGAGCATGTAGGACACACGATCTTCCTAGCTGCAGAGAGCCAAGCAGAGAATCTGTAACCTCATCTGTCCCACGCGCACGGGGGAGGGGATGGCTGGTATCACCGCTCCAGAAGATGAAGCCTTTTCTACATGCCACCTTGGTAACCAAATTATCATCTCCCGGGGGTTTTCAGGGAGGACTAAATTACAGCCCTAATTAGATTTAGATCTTGGGTAGATAATATAGGCTTGGCATCAAGGCAGCTTTAAAAAAGTCATTCACAGGTAATTATAATCAAGAATCCCGAGAGAGAGAACGAGAGGCCAAACCAGCAACAACCACCCCATCACCATCAGGTGGAGCGGTAAGCTTCACAGCTCCAGCATGCCCCAGACTGCAGCCAGAGGTTTACACACCCGAGAAGCAGCTGCACTCTGCCCCTGCTGCAGAGCTCACCTGCACCATAGCGCAGATACAAAAGCCACAATGTCGGGGGCACTCATGTTTGTACAGAGCTTTAAAGAGGGAAACCCTCCAAGTACCAAGTAAATGATAGCCAGTTATTATTCCTGTTATTGCACTTTAAGATCCAGGGATCACAGGGATGACAGTAGCTATGTAAGTGCTCAGCATTCGTTTTTTACACATATACAGAGACGGCATGGTACATTCTTTTATAGAAGACAATCCTTTATTTTAATTATCACAGGCATGAGAAAGCAGCTGCCTTAACAATATGCTCAATCCACACATTCCTTCCCAGTACCATGCCAGACTCCTTTCTATAATACTCGCTCCGTCCCCCTCCGAGATCGTTGCTAAAAGGGCTGCAGCGGTGGTGAGCTGGCTGGAGGTACAACGGCAGGCCGGGAGCCAGCAAACCTGTGAGGAGCCGCATTCTAATCAGATTCAGGGGGAGCTTGTGATGCAGACAGACCAGAGACAGGAAACCCCTAGTCCGGGCTGGTTCCCCACCCTCCCGCAGGGCACCAGCTATAAAAACCAACGTTCGCTCAGCACCTTTCAGCCCAGGAGCCCAGAGCGCACCTGCACGCTCGGATTAGAAAATGATGTACAGAGATGATTTCATCCATGCAGCCACTCACCTTAAACAGCTCACAATGCACAAGAGCTTGGCACAGGTTGTGCAGCATGTGATTAGCCATTGTGTAATGGGCCAGGACCACGGGGGTGATTAGCCATTGTGTAATGGGCCAGGACCACGGGGGTGATTAGCCATTGTGTAATGGGCCAGGACCACGGGGCCATCACCCCAACTCTTGTACCAGGTGCTCTGGACTGTTTAATGAGCACAAGTAAATCTTATTTCCAGGCTGGCTTCAGGGCAGCATAACAGCCTGCATTCAAGCTGCAGCAGATTTGACCAAACCGCTATTTCCCTCCTGAAATGAAATCTAACCCACGAATCCAGCCGGGGGAAGAGATCTCGGAGCACTGAGTAGGGAGTCCCCGAGCAAGGCATGGACTGGGCACTGCCTGCCCCTGGGGAACAAGGGCTGGAGCTCAGCTCAGCTCCCCCTTGCAGAGGCTCAAGCCAGCGCTACCGGCTTCGGGCAGCCCCCGTGCCTCCGGACCCCAGCCGCCGGCCGGGCACTTCTCCTCCCCAGCTCCAGCTGCTCTGCTCCGGCGGCGCAGGGTCCGGAGGCACGGGGGCTGCCCGAAGCCGGTAGCGCTGGCTCGGGCAGCTTAGCTCTTAAACAGAGCCGAAGTCTGAGTCCGGGGAGGAGCAGAGCAGCCG
>NC_048315.1:24558151-24657665 GCF_013100865.1 Trachemys scripta elegans | reverse complement strand
GGCTGCCCGGGAAACTGTGAAGCCGGTAGCGCTTGGGCAGCCCTTTTCGCGTGGCTGGGAGGGAGGAGGGGGAGTTAGGGCGGGGACTTTGGGGAAGGGGCGGGGAAGGGGCGGAGTTGGGGCGGGGCCGGTGGTGGGAAAGGGGTGGGGCCAGGGCCCCGTGGAGTGTCCTCTTTTTTTATTTTTTAAATATGGTAACCCTCCACACCAGCACCCTCCACAGGTTCCAGGCTTCGCCGCTGTACAGGGACAAGGCTGCTCGCCGTGGCATCAGCTCTGCACAACTCCACATGCGTTTCTTCCCGGGAGCTTGTTGCCAATCCAGCCAGCACAAGCTGCCCTAGATCCCGTGCTTGGGAGGGGGACTGTGGGGGCAAGGTTATCTCCAGTGGAAGCCATGGAGTCCCAGTGTGACTGCCCCATCTCTGCGAGAGTCCAGAGTGCTCCGACCCACCACAGCCCCAGTGGAAGGCTCTGAGGAGAAGTCCTCCATTCCCCGCCCATAAAGCCGTTACACCCAGGCACCTGCTAACTCTCCCTTTACCTTAGACAAGCTGCAAGGGCAAAGCCTTAGGCCTCGGCTACATGGGAAAGTTGTTCTGATCTAACTTCGGGGTGAATTTAAAGCAGTACTGTTACCCCACTATAACCCCCGTTTCGCTCATGACACAGGAAGAGGCTAAGCTAAAATGAAGGGGGGGGGAGGGAGAAAAGGCTGCTCTTCTACCGGACTGCGAGTGTCCACTCGGGGCCACCCCGGGATAACTCTACCCAGTGTGGGGAACCGGTACAGCTTTCCCCACTGCACCAGCCCCACATCACGCTAGCTCCCGTCCAGCCCTGTCCACTCCCCAAAGGGAGCGGTTTTTACCGCACTTACACTTAAATCCAGCAGTCAGCTACCTGGCAAGGCTGGATTCACGCCGAGGAGCTGCACTGCGTAACGGGCGCCCTCGCCCACACAGCACATGCTAGTCACCAGCTCCATGAGGCAAATGGGCCGGGAGAGCCCAAGGGCTGAGCAGGCCTCGCGTTCGCCAGCTGCTCAGCCCCCCCGCAGGAGCTGGAGGGGGGGAGATACAAGGCAACACAGGCACTGCCTGGCAAGGGGCCACTGAAAGAAACATGGGAGAAATGCAGGACTCTGTCTGCCCACGAGAGTGCCCTTGGGGGGACAGAGGTACGGCCCATGTCCCATCACCACAGGATCTGAGCACTGCAGCATTCACTTTCTCAGGATTAGGGCCTGTAACTGGCCAGTAACACCAACCCGCCAGGGTAGCGTACTGCAGTAACTCCTCATGCATCTCAGCCCATCGCTGAGAGAATACGGGGAGCTTTGCAGCCTGCCTCAAAGCCAAAGCTCTGGCAGAGCCAGAGAGGAAGCAAATTCCTCTCGCTGCGAACGCTCTGCCTGCAGCTCCCTCGGGGTTAGCCCAAGGGCCTCTCTGGAGGGAACCGCTTTGGGAGCTCATTGAGGAAGCCCCTTTACACAGCCAGTAGGGTCTCCTCTTCCCCCCACGACTCTGCCACCTCGCTGCCGCAGCTCTGGGGAACAAGACAGCGGCTCTTGAGTCTGGGTCTAACAGCCTCGCTCCTGCAAAGCCCACGGCCCTGCTTTGGGATCCGAAGGCCGTGTTCACACAGTCCTGGAGAGATTTGCCACCATGGCCGTCCCGAGGAGGAGAGGCAGGCCTCATGCTCCCATTTCCCAGCTACTCAAGCCCTCCTTCCATCTGTGTGTGTTGCAGTGAACTCTCAGCACCCGGAGGGGCCTGCCACTGCCTGTTCCACACTGCCCAGCTCAGCAAGCAGGATGGAGCTGCCACCTTTCCCAGTGCAGGGCTGGTGGGAGTACTGCACCCCAAGACAAAGGCAGGCAGCTCCCGGCAGGGTCTGGCATTTCCTAACCGAGACTCCAGCTAAGGAACACTGCGGCGACACAAGGAGCTGACAGTTTATTTCACAGTCCTGTACCCTGGGGCAGCCGGGCCCCAGCCAGCAAGTGAAAGACAAGGCCTGACTCCGGGGCCCAGCCAGAGCACCACGTCCTGCAGTGGGAGAGATGCTGCCGAGGGGGTGGGGGCACACAAGCCTCCCAACAGCAATGCAGTGCTAATTCAAGGGGTGGCAACAACCAGAATGGGTCACTCCTGGGATCTCCAGAGCTCAGTCCTGACACCACGCTTACCTAGGCCATTAGTTCTGTGTCCTGCCAGCACAACCAGCTGGCTGGAAGCATGTGACACAAGGGGAACTGAAGGTGCGTCTACACGGCACATTAAGCCCAGGCTCAGGTTTGAGCCCAAGCCCCCCTTCCGTGCACACACAGATCAGTCTGACTCAGGCCAGCAAGCGCTCAGGACCCAGGGCCTAGGACCTCGCTAAGGGGTGGGTGAGACCCCGCGCCCCACTGAGGCTCAGGACCAAGCCCTGTCATTGTGCTCAGGCTGCAGACCCGAGTCAGCAGGTCTGCGTGGTGCAGTCTGGACACGGCTGTGAGACCGGGGCCTAGCAATCGTAAACCCACATTTCCACTGCCGGGCGGACGGAAGCACTGAGCCCACAGACCCAGGCTTAGTGTGCAGCCTAGATGTCTCCAGAGTGATAATTCTGCTTCCCAGCCTAGCTCACAGAGGATGTACCCCTGGGGGACTGAACGGGTGGAGCTGCAGGAGACCCCATCACCAGACCTCACCTTCCTGGAATGGATCATAGAATATCAGGGTTGGAAGGGACCTCAGGAGGTCATCTAGTCCAACCCCTGCTCAAAGCAGGGCCAATCCCCAACTAAATCAATGGATCAGATGTGGGTGGGAAGAGTGTGGTCTGTTTGGAGGGGAGGAGGGAAGAAAGGAGGCGGGGACGAGAAGCGGCCTTACTTTCGTATGGAACTCCATTTTGGTTCTCAGCAGTTTGAGGTAGATGCTGCACAGCTGCCCGTAGCCCTCACTCAGATGACTCTGTGGAACAGGAGAAAGCAGAAAGTGAGGCACCAGGGTCTGATGCTGGTGAGAAGTCTGCCCCCGGCTGCTCTGGGATGCTGAGGTTTGCACCTTCCCTACTGGAGAGGCCGGCAGCTTCTGGAATCGCATGACGCCTTTAAGACTCAGGCCTACAAAATCTCCCCCCTGTGCTTTATACATTCCTGTCTTCCCTCTTGTTTGGGTTTGTTTATTCACCCCAGTATACAAACGGCTCACATGGCCCAGCCACTGGGTGCGTCACCCCCTGTATTTACTTACGTTGCACATTTCAAGTCACTAATCTTTCGACACCATTAACTAACTATCTGCAGCCCACATTCTCCGTTCCCAGGGCTCCCTGTTTCCCGCGGCACTCACTGCAGGACAAGGTCTCTGCTCCCAGCTCCTGGGCTCTGCTGGCCGCCCGCCGAGCAGGGCTGCTGCTATTTCAATACTGGACACACACAATAGCATTTCCCCCATTGTTTCCCAAGCGAGCCAGGTCGCTGCACGCAACACAAGCGCGGACAATGCCAGACGAAGCCACAAGGATTGGTACTTATACCTCTGTCTGCTAGACAGACTGATCAGCATGTTGTTAAAACCTCACAGCAAGGAGGGAATGAACGTTTACAGCATGTGGCATACACCAGACCACACATCACTGATCCGGAATATCCTCCCATCCACTAGGAGAACATTACCCACAAGCTGGGATGCATCTTGGCAAGTGGGCTGTTGCCACCGTTGTATATACCCTGGACTATGGCATGATGAGGCTCAGAAGAGTTCGGCCGATATCTGACCTCTACCCCCAACATATCCCTGAAGATCTTGATACCATGTTTAAAAATCAGGGTGAACAGGCTCAGGCAGCCTCTGGGGGGGGTCTCAGGGTGAGGTGCGCAGCAGATGTATTCAATCAGAGACTCGCTGGCATGGCCCCCTTCTGCATGAAGCATTATTCAGCCAATAACTGGGACACTCAGCCAAGTTAGCTGCTGGACTGGCAGAATCCCTAACCAGACTAGCTGGCCTTGGTACCAGCGTTGCAATTGTAAGTCTCCTGCTTCTGCAGAGCTGGGGTTTAACCACCACCTCGGTACAGGGGAGGGGGTTGAAATACCCTAGATTTTTATTTATTTTAACAATTCATACTGAATGCAAAATTCTGCCTCTGAAGTAGGTGGGAGCATCTGAGACTGGCTCTGGCCCTGCATGCACGCTTAGCTCTGAGAGCAGGTGGCCCCCCAGCCTGCCAGGTTACAGTTCACAGTGGGCCCCCTTTGAGCCTCTGTTGCTTCTGGGCTAACCCCACCGCTTGGTTCCCTAGCAGTGCTATACTCCACCATTTCAAGAGGTTCAACAGCTACCTAGAGGCACAAGGCTCACAGGTGTGGGCAGGGAACAAATGGCTGAACTTACACAGAGACGAGATGGCAACTCAACCTGCTTCCAATGACAGCAACTTGCACAGGGCTGGTTTAATGCTAACCAAAGCAGGCAGCGAGTGTATAACACCTGCTGCCCAGGGAGGGGGATGGGAAAGTATTTGCAATCAAAGAAAAAGGACAGATGCCAAATTCTGCCCCAGCTGAGAGGAGTCACTGGTGTTGCTTGGGCGTGATGGGGAGAGGGAGGGCCAGCAGAGATGTGCTGGGAGCACACGAAATCTGCTGCCCGCTGGTTAGCATCATACAAACACATCCCTGGGACCAGAAGGGAAAACCCCAATGAATGGAACCTGTCGAAGGACAGAGCGGAACCCAAAGCGAGACAAAAAGTTGTGTGTGTGTCTGTGCGCATAGGACACTGCCTGCACGCCTGTCAGGGTGTGCACGCTGCCAATTCATTTGCCTCTTTTCGGAATTCGTAATCCTTCCTGTTTGACTCATTTTAATGACAGCCACAACGTCTCCCAGCTCCAGCTCCCCATTCTGCACCGAGGGTGCTGGGGTTGGGGAGGGGGGGCGGGGGGGAAGGGAGGTTATAGCAGACCCACAGAGAACTATTTTTGTTTGTTACTTAGTGAATTTCTTATCTGACGTACCGTACAGCACCCAGGAGCCTTTGTGGGGACAGGTTTAGTCTATTAGCAACAAGTGAATTCATCTCTGGCCTGTGGAAAGACAGTGTTCATCTAGCTGCGGCCCATTTCTCCACAGCATGGTATAGGCAAAGCTGCCAAAAGAACTGGGTTTTGCTGATGACAAGGACTTCCCAGACAGAGCCTAAGACAGGGCTGCCTCTGCCCCATGTGCCTATTGCTCTCTCTGGCCGCAGTGTGTAGATCCTGCTTGTTGCTTTTCATTCTCCTGACAGTTCTGTTTCATATCCCAAGTCAACCACCGGCATTTCCATGGTGTCAGTTGGCTCAGCACCTGCTCACGTAGCTCCTTGGTCTTCCCTCTGAAATCTCGTCTGCCACATTAGCTTGGACGCTTGGTGGTGGAACTCCACAAGCAGCTATGGAACTGGCAGCAGCCCAGTGGGCTCTCCTGCCACCCCGGCTCAGGTACCGAGGAGATCTTACGATATTAAATAACTGTCCTCAGCAGTGGGGAGGGAATCTCCTAACGCCGCCCCCTCCCAAAGGGGATCCTGCACAACCAATTGTGTTTGCTACAGGCCTCCTGATCTGCCCACATCAGCTCTGAACCACATCCAACCGGACAACACACTCCTTGTGAGGTGGCTAGAGGGGGCAAGCATGGCTCATTCTAAACAGGTCCCATCTCAGCCCTTACACCAACAGCAGGCACCATGGCTAGCGTACTGGGCCCCAGTCCTGCAATAGCGCCTATGCGGCTGACACCTGTGCCTTTGTGGAGCCCCACTGACTTCCATAGGGCTCTGTTCATGCAGCCCCCAGTGCAAAGAGCCATTACTGAAGTCAATAGGCCCCCCCAGCTGCTGGTTGGGTTTTACTTGTTTTCTGCCAGGTAACAGAATGCCCAGTGACCATATTTGGCCTTCCCAAAGCACCTTAGGTTGTGAGTATGGACCCTTACCCTCTCAAAACTCTGTGTTGTGTGAAATTAGCTGTTGGGATTGGAATCTTTTGTAACTGATTATTAGGAAATCCCCACCCCAAATGGAAAAACACCCATACTGTCCCCAACGAGACAGGGGGTGAAGCAGAGACACTCCTGCCTTCACAGTCACTCAGGAGAGACTGAAAACCGCTAGCAGATACATCAGGAATATGTCAAACCAAAATAATTGCCATTCATGTATTAAGAATGAGCTGGTGCCTTTCCCAGCCTCCTCCAACAAAAACAGTCCACACCCTGTGCAGAGTCAAAACTCACCCCTTTTCCAGGGTGAGCTGACTGGACATGGATCCTGGGAATGAGAATTGGGATTATACAATTGTGTCATCTTGACCTCTGTGTATATTTTCGCCCAGTGCAACAGGAGGCAAAGTTAAGGCTGGGTGGACAGTGTGAAGGACAAAGAGTAAAGAACTGGGTGGCCCGGTCCTTTAGCTGCTAGCATCCAGCCTGTCTAGCGTCTGAGTGGAGAAGGGGCTGGGGTGTTTTTGTGAAGCCAGGGTAATATTTTGGGTGTTCGCTGGACTCCAGCGAAACTAACTTTCAACCATAACTCGCCTTTCACCTGGTTTTTGTTTATGAATTTCTTGTACTGCCCCCACCTATTTCAAATGAGCTCCCACAACTCACCCTGAGTTTCTGTCTGACCTCTGCAGGAGAGGAGCTCTGCTCCCTTTAGGATTTTTTACAGATTTTGTGAGGCTCCTCAAAGGATTTCCCTTGGCCAGACGTTCGCAAGCCCAGGTGAGGTGTGTGTGAAGGCCTCTGGGCAGCATATCGGCTTAGTGGACAGCGTATAGGGCAATGGTTCAGGGGAAGAGGCATCTATCCACACTGAAAATTTTAAACCCCAGGCCTTTCCCTACACTCACCACCTGCCATGGCCTCTCTCACCTGCCCCATTCCATGTCCCCATCTCCACTACACTGCTGGGGCTCCCTGCTCTCCTCCACATGATGATATGGGCAAGCACAGGCTCCGGGCTACTCCAGCTGCCCTTGTGACCCTGCCACTCTCCAACCCCCTTCTTGGAGGCCAGCCTCACCACCTTTCCGCTTGCTGTTTAGTGCCCCACCTATGGCGGGGCCTAGCAGCAGGAGCTCAGTTATAAACGTTCTTCATAATAAACTCAGCCCAATGCAATCTCTCAGGCTGGGTCCCTCCTCTCAGCAAGGCCAACCCAGGCAGACAGATCTGGCATTTCTAGGCCAAGCCATTCTGGAGCAACGAGGAGCCACGATTTTAGAAAGTCAAGCAGAGCTCTGATTTCCAAACAGCGCTGACTATAAATCTCTGGTTTCCACCCCGCCTCCTCGAGACGCGACACCAAGGGCACAACGATCCCGAGCCTCGTCTCTCTGGGGGGAGACGTCAATCACGCTGACAATGGGGAGCTAGCTTCAACTTGAAACTGCTTCTCTGTGATACAGGCTTCCACCGCTTGCAGCCGGGGGAGAGACACGCTCTGGGTAGTCTTAGGGCAGGGGAAGGAGGAAGGCAGCTGTCTGCCTAGCTTCAGTCAGGCTCTGCCCATTGCTCCATGGACAAATTACCTGGCAAACCATCACCAGGGCCTGCTGTTCTTCCCTTAAGAGGCGCAGGACTTCCTAGCACCACCTCCCAGCATGAGCGCCAGTTGGCGTCCAGCAGGAAATTCCCCCACGCAAGCCAGCCACTCACCCACATCCTGCTCATGTCGTTCAGCTCGTTCTTGTACCTCACAGAGTCTTTCAGGACCTGGAAGGGAAATTGAGAGGAGGCCATTGGAGAGCAAAGAAGGGGCACAGAAGCTGCCAGAGAGCCAGCCACGTTCACAGGCTCCTGGCCGTACAAGGGAAAGCTCTAGCTAGTGGGACAAGTTTGATCCTGTGATTAGAGCAAGAAATGAGGATCAGGACTCCTGGGTTCTAGTCCCAGCTCTGTCTCAGACTAGTTGTGTCATCATTGGCAAGTCACTGATATTCTGTGCCTCGGTTTCCCCATCTGTACAGTGGAAAGGACCATCCCGTCTTACCCACCTCATACAGGGCTTCATTTGTCCCTGACTGTAACTGGCTTGAGGCTCTCTGACGGAAGGGGGAGGGAGGCACAGCATTACTGCTGTTTAAATCCACATGGCGGAGGGAGTGGGCTTCCTAGGCCTCTAGCAGAGAGGAGAGGAGAGGAGAGGAGAGAATGGGGATGAGCGGAGCGCTGGCTGACTGGCAGGGAATGGGGAGGGCTGCAGGGTTAGTGCTGGGGTGAATACTTGTCTCCCTTCCCAGGCTCAGCTTTTGGAGGGGAGGGAGGGGCGGTGATGCATTAACCCTTTCTACCCTTGCCATTGGTCTTCTGCAGAGCTGGGCCTGACAGCACCCAGGAGCGCGCAGAGGCCACGGCACAGCAGGACAGACAGGCTGGGGCTCATCAGACTCTTTAAGGAAGTAGGGGTGGGAAACAGATATGATGTGATGTGGGGCAGGCTAGAAAGCTGGGGGTGGGGGAACAGAGGCAATAAATGCCGACATATTCCCACTCTGTTCATCACCCCTCACTCCCCCCACTTTCCAGTGATGAGTGCACATTGGCAACAAATCATGAGAACAGCTTAAAATCACAATATTTTTTAATAATAAATGGTTGGTGTTTTTATGGCCCTTCCCGGCTTTGGGACCTTTCGGATTTGTGCTTTGCTCTGCAACCGGTATTTTTTTTTTTTTTTTTTTTTAATGCAAGCTGAGATTCTCACATAGTCACAGGACTCCAGGAGCTGGGGCCTTAGGAAAAACACCAAAATATTGCAAAGCCCACAATAAAAGTCACAAGAGTTGGCAACACTTAGGTGGCCTCTCGGGTCTTCCTATTCCTGGCCCAATAGGGGCTGAAAGGACATGAGGCAATCACAGTATATTCCCCTCCTGTGCCGCCCCCCATCTGGCACTATCAGCGACACGGCCGTGCACGTACATTTGGGTGTCCATCGCGGAGGAGCTTGTGGAACACGTGGCAGAACTTCCAACAGAGCACGGCGTTGCTGGAGAGGGGGAGTCGGTTCACGACGGACCAGAAGGTCTGAGCTCCTTTCTCGTGGTGGGTTCCCAGGATGCATGGTGAGAGGCGGGCTAAGGAAAAGCCAATCCCTTCGCTTGGAGTGCACAGCAGTGATAGGGACACCCACAAAACACAATAGCTCAGAGACAGTGAGGCTTGCTGGCTAGCCCCTCACCCTGTTCTGGATCCCAAAGGCAGTGCGAAGTGGTAGAGAGCAACTGGGAACTCCCCTCCTGCGGAGAGGTTTCTACCCACGCAATGAGACAACCAGCATGCATCAGCAAAAGGCACTAGGTATCTGGAGTGCACAGGCCCTGTTGGCGCCAGCCAACAACGTGCTTCCAAACCAGAACCAGCCAGCAGAGCTGCTGGAACCAGCGGCTGCTCTCCCTCTCTCCTGGCTGCTTTCTTCTCCAGCTGTCACTGGAACTGCGCAGAACCCCCTGCCGTACACACATGTGCTACGTACCTTCTGCCCCTCACCCGTCCTGGGCCTTCAGATCCCCAGCCCAGACCGCAGCTGCTCCCCTCTGTGTGGGCCAGCCACTAGAGGGAGAATGTGACACACACGGCCAGTGGATTACTCAACTATTTGCTAGAGCTAAAGGGCGGGGGAGGACGCCACGATTCCTGGGTTTGATTCCTGGCTCACGGAGGACAGAAGGGTAGCTGCAGCTAGGACAGCCAAGCACACAGATTGGGCACAGTCAGTCTAAAGGCAGCATGGCTGAGTGACTGAAATTTGGGTGTGCTAGATTAAAGATCATGGGTCCACACCAGTTCTGCCTCCAGTGACCTTGTGCAATTTCTTAGTCCAATTGGGAGGGGCTGATACTTGTTGGTCTCATAAGGCAGGGGGCTGAAGCCTGGGTCAGCAATACGGGGCAGGAAATGCACAGAAGTAGAAGTAGTAGTGAATGGAAGAGATGAGGCTTGAACTCATGATATCCCTTGACCACAGCTGTCCTGCAGGGGAGGTGAAGCAGTTTCTCATTGCCCACCTCAGCGGGCAGTGGATCAGGCATCCTGATAAAGTGGAAATACAGAATGTCCCACTAAATCTGGTACACTCGAGAGCTCTGCCTACAGGCTATCTAGGTCCTGTCACATGAGGCCGGCGCAGGGCTGTTTTCTACAGACCCCTGCATAATGCTTTGGGGAGCAGACCAGCCACGCTAACTCTTGCTATAGACTAGGAATGCAGAAAGGGGATCGGCGTGGCAGGCAGCCTGCTGCATCAAGAAGCTAACAGCCCACAGGACGGCGGTGGAGCTTTATCTCCAGGCCTGGGATCCCCGTACACGAACAGCTTTCCCATTGAAAACAGGTCTGAGACAAAAACAAAAGGGCCCCATGCAGAATGCCAGCCGGGAAACAGCCCTGCAACAGACATTCCAGCGTCAGATAAACCCTGTAAGCTGCTGGAGCTTGTTTCTCTTCAAGAAGGTGGAATGAGCAGACCCCCCACCAGCTGAGCTCCCCCATACCAGACAGCCAACCTGCAGCCCAGAGCTCAAGCCTCAGCTAGGCAGCAGAGAACTTCCAAAGGCTGGGGACGTGCTGTTCTTTCCTAGCGAGGGAGAGGCGATGGGCCGTTCCCAAATCACTGCCTCAGGCCAGGGACACACTGTGCCCTGGGGGTTCAAACCAAGCAGCCCCCCCTTCCAGCACCACGCCCTCTCCCCTCCAAAGAGACCCCCTCAGGAAGATCCCCCCCACACCCACACTGGGGCTGAGTCCCCAGAGTGCCTAGGAGAATTCGGTCGGTCACTGAGTCCAGGCTGGGCTGGGGCCCTGGTCTCTCCAGCTCCCCATTCCCAGCACTGGCAGATATCACTTGTCCTGAACCCTTCCATGCATTGACAGCAATGGCCCAGGAGCTTCAGCGACAGCTCTCAGAGGATCCACCAGTCCCCAGAGCCTCTAGGCTGGACTCTCTCCCGCCCCCACTTGCCTGGCCCTGGAGCTGGGCGATGCAGAACCCCATGGGTTCAGAAAGCAAAACGCTCCCCAGTTCTTCCTACAAAGTGGAATGATTTGGAGGCTGCACCTGCTGCACGTTCCTGGCTCCCGGTCAGCTGCAGAGCTGCCAAAATACGTTCTTCTTCAGCGGGATCTTAACTATTCAGACCTTTGGGCCGTTCAGCTTAAGCGCACCTGGTATTTATAACCGCGCTAAAGCTCATTAGGGTGGAAGTAACCAGCGAGGAATGATAACACCCTCCCCCCTTGCAGCTACGGCCCCTCTGCCTGGCTAGGCCTTTCCACGCTAACATTTCCCACCACTGCTACCATTGGGGCAGCTCCGGGGGGGATGTCAGTGGTGGAAGCACCAAGCATGGACACAACTCCAAGCAGCAGCGGGCACAGACCTGCTCAGAGCAAGGCTACAGCACCGGGAGAGAAAGGGTAGTGCCGTGCCAGAATCACTCACCACCACCCTCCCTTGCCCACTCGGCCACTTCCCTTCAGGAATCCCACTCTTCCTCCTGCTGGGCAGAGGGGATCCCAGTGGGATTTTGGCTCTAAGCCCTCCATTCAGCAGAGGGCTTAGAGCCAGGCCAATCCATGAGGGGCTCTTGCTATGACGGCTGCTCTCTGCCCACTTCCACACCTGTACCTCCACCTGCCTTCCAGCCAGTCTCCAGTCGACTCCCACGCTCGCTTGTCCTGCTGCCAACTCTGAAAAGGATATTTCTGGCGTGTTTCTCCTTGACAGCCACTTCCTGTGTGTTAATGGCCTTATTGATGCTGACGGTCTGAAAAACATAAAGGGGGTATGTGAACATTAGCTGTGAAGGGCATGGGGGGTGGTCAGGGTCACAGGCTGATTCAAATCCTCCCACAGCCACGTACACAGCTCCCTTCGCTTCCTGCACCTGTTGATGGCTGGTATCGATCCAGGCGCCTGTCTCTGGACGAGGCCGCTCTCCCATGCCAGCTGGACTCTGCCAACTCCCGAATGCATTTTTAGGAGCGGCCACGCTTAGCTGATGCCAGGATTCATTTGCTCAGCACAATAACGAGGCAATTAAGCAGTGACTACAAAGAATAATCCCCCACACCTGTCCCTCTCCGGCAAGGGAAGGGCAAAGGGAAATGAAGCCAGAGTCAGACCCACTTCCCTGCCCTGGGACAACGGTCATGGAGCCAGCGGGCTCTGGCTCATGGTGGGGCTGGGAGTCACCATGCTGTTGGTGCCAAATGCAGAGGGCGGCTGCCCAGGATAGCAAGGGCCCAGTCCTAGTTCAGGTTGGGCACACAGTTAACCCAGCCCTCGGATCCCGTGGCACATTTGGGAGGAGACAGGCTAGTTCTCTAGTGCTGGCAATGTAGGCTTCAAAATGCAAAAGTGGGGTAATGGAGCCCGGGACAGGGATGGAGGAGAGAACCCAGCTCCTGGCCACGGGTTTTCCACTATGCACTGGGAGATGAGGCAGGGCAGGAACCACCCTGTTAACCTTCCCCAAAGAGGGGCAAGGAGGTGAGCCAATGGTGATACTAAAAGGCAACAGAGGGTCCTGTGGCACCTTTAAGACTAACAGAAGTATTGGGAGCATAAGCTTTCGTGGGTAAGAACCTCACTTCTTCAGATGGTGATGCTGTCGCCCAGCTTCCACCCAAGCCTGCACAGGGAAGCAGATAAACCCCCAAACCACTGGGCAAAGTCCCCTCCTCCACACACTGCTCATCTGGCGCCTCGGGCAATCCCCAAAACAGGGAGACTCAAGGGAAGGAGAGGAAGCAGCAGCAGGGGCCACCTGTCTGTCTGACACCCTCCTTCTGATCCGCCACACTCCTCTAAGCTCAGAGAGCCACGCAACCCACGGCTTGGCTCACAGCCTGCTGGGCTCCTCCACTTCTAAATCTGAAAGCTCCCTGCCCCTGTGGTGAGGAAGAGCCCTGCACACAAAACCAAGACAGGGCAGTGCTTTGAAGTCTGAGCCAGACCCAGTCCAACAAGGATCCCCAGGGCAGGGGACTCAGAGAGCAGAGATCTGGCAGGTCCCACTTAGCCCCAGTGCTCTGTCTCTCAGAGATCGATTCCACCCCCGGGGCAGGGCTCCCACTGCTCCCTGAGGAGATGAAGAGGGAACCCCTCCTGACAGAGGAATGGGTTTGGTTAGTCAATCCAGGTTCCTCTTTCCTTCACACGGTCCCATCTCTCCTGCTTTCACCCTCTCACGTAGTCTGGGCAGATCCTCCCCTGAGCATTTACACCCTTCCCCCGCTTTCCTCTTTGGGCCTTCCACAGGGGACTGAGCTAGTCCTTGATCCTTTACTGCTGCCTTCCAGAGCCCAAGAGCCCAGATACAGCTTTGGCTCAACCCTTTGTTGGCTCCCTCCGGAGTCTCCACAAATCAGTTTCACTGCCCTGTCCTCTAGCTGTGGGAGGGAGGGAGGGCTTGCTGACCGGCCCTGGGGAGCAGCTCTGAGCCTGGCAGGGTAATGGCCATTAGGGGCAGCAGGGGCTCTCTGACATGCCTGCCACATGCTCCCCCCTGCCTCCCATCAGTTATATTAGGGTAATGCTTGGGAACCCCAATCGAGGACCAGAGCCCCACTGTGCTAGAGGCTGTACAGACATGATGAATAAGCCAGTCCTACCCCAGAGAGCTCCCAATCTGCATGGCAGACAGGCCACAAACCCCAGGGGATGAGGTGGGAGGCTGCGGTTGCAATCGGCCCAGCGGAGTTTGGCAGCAAAGCTGAGGTCTCAGTTTGCCACATGCCCAACCAAGGCCCGACTGGAGCGATCTGTTGGGGGAGGTGAGCTTTACAGGAGGGATTTAAACAGGATAAGGTGGCAGCTCCCTGCTCTAGCCCTGCCCTCCTCACAGCCCCAGCTGCCAGAAGAAACTCCCCGACCTTGGGAGAGCTTCCACCTGTACAAGGCAGTGCTTCTCCCCAGTGACCACACCAGCCTTGAGGAATTCGGCCAAGGCACTGCTTGGGCCTGCCCATCCCTGCCCACTAACAAGACTCAGCTTGTGCTGGGCGGATGCACCCACCGGGGCACAGCACAGTCCTAGCGCTGTACCAAACGGGCAGCACGGACTGGATTTTACAGCCCTCCCCAGGTACAGACAGTGAAACGACGGGGAGAGGGGCAGATTCCTTTTGGATTCAGCTGTCCCCCGACACAGCAGCATCCCTGTCAGTTCAACAGCGCCAGCTCTGCACAGGCTGCCTGCAGAGCTAGTGCTTGCCCACACTGTTAAGCGTGGGTAAATCTGCTCGCCATGGATCAGCGTTCATGCCGTACTCCCCACCAGTACCCAGCCCAAGCCAGGAAAGCTAGTGATCCAACCAGTGGACCAAATTCAGTGACGAATCCTGAGGCGCGCTGCGCATATGCTAACAAGAAGGATCTGCTCCACAGCCCAGCAGGAACCGTGCAGGGCAGGGCAGGGCAGAGCTCTCCCACAGCAGTGACAGCGCTCGGGGAACTACACACAGGGGAGCTGCCGTGGTACTTGCCTCTCCAACAATAGCTACAGTAGGTCCTCCCTCACAGGAGCAGGGAGTGCAGTGCAGAGTTCACTCTAGCCTGGGGGTGCCCATAGCATCCTGAGCCCACCCCCAGGGAAGGGGAGCTTCTCAATGACATAATAGGCAAGATCAGCCTGCGAACCCTGGGAGGATCAGAGTTCGAGGAGGGGACTCTACACCTGCTCAGCTGTGGTAGTGAGAAGTATTATAGTGAACCTCAGTGGCAGGACCCCGGGTCCTTATCCCTGCTCAGTCTTATTAATCTCGCCTCATACAGAAGCTGTTCCATATCCCTAATCATTTTTATTGCCCTTTTCTGAATCTTTTCCAATTCCAATATATCTTTTTTGAGATGGGGGGATCACATCTGCACGTAGTATTCAAGGTGTGGGTGAACCATGGATTTATATAGAGGCAATATGATATTTTCTGTCCTATTATCTATCCCTTTCTTAATGCTTCCCAACATTCTGTTCGCTTTTTTGACTGCCGCTGCACATGGAGTGGATGTTCTCAGAGAACTAGCCACAATGATTCCAAGATCTCTTTCTTGAGGGGTAACAGCTAATTTAGATGCCATCATTTTATATGTATAGTTAGGATTATGTTTTCCAATGTGCATTACTTTGCATTTATCAACATTGAATTTCATCTGCCATTTTGTTGCCCAGTCACCCAGTTTTGTGAGATCCCTTTGTAGCTCTTCGCAATCTGCCTGGGACTTAACTATCTTGAGGTAGTTTTGTATCATCTGCAAATTTTGCCACCTCACTGTTTACGCTTTTTCCAGATCATTTCTGAATATGTTGAATAGGACTGGTCCCAGTACAGACCTCTGGGGGACACCACTGTCTCTCCATTACCTCTCTCCATTCTGAAAACTGACCATTTATTCCTACCCTTTGTTTCTTATCTTTTAACCAGTTACCGATCCATGAGAGAACCTTCCCTCTTATCCCATGACAGCTTACTTTGCTTAAGAGCCTTTGGTGAAGGACCTTGTCAAAGGCTTTCTGAAAATCTAAGTACACTATATCCACTGAATCCCTCTTGTCCACATGCTTGTTGACCCCCTCAAAGAATTCTAGTAGATTGGTGAGGCATAATTTCCCGTTACAAAAACCATGTTGACTTTTTCTCAACAAATTATGTTCATCTATGTGTCTGATAATTTTGTTCTTTACTATAGTTTCAACCAGTTTGCCTGGTACTGAAGTCAGGCTTACCAGCCTGTAATTTTCGGGATCACCTCTGGAGCCCTTTTTAACAATTGGCATCCCCTTAGCTATCCTCCAGTCATTTGGTACAGAAGCTGATTTAAATGATAGGTTACAGACTACAGTTAGCAGTTCTGCAATTTCACATTTGAGCTCCTTCAGAACTCTTGGGTCAATACCATCCGGTCCTGGTGACTTATTACTGTTTAATTTATCAATTTGTTCCAAAATCTCCTCTAATGACACCTCAATCTGGGACAGTTCCTCAGATTTGTCACCTAGAAAGAATGGCTCAGGTTTGGGAATCTCCCTCACATCCTCAGCCGTGAAGACCAATGTCAAATTCACGTAGTTTCTCCGCAATGGCCTGATCGTCCTCGAGCGCTCCTTTAGAGTCTCAATCGTCAAGTGGCCCCACTGGCTTCCTGCTTCTGATGTATTTACAACATTTTTTTGCTATTACTTTTTGAGTCTTTGGCTAGCTGTTCTTCACATTCTTTTTTGGTCTTCCTAATTATATTTTTGCATTTCATTTGCCAGAGTTTATAAGATTTAACTTCCACTTTTTAAAGGCTGAAGCTGCCTTTTTGTCTCTCACTGCTTCTTTTACATGCTTGTTTAGCTACAGAGGCACTTTTTTGGTTCTCTGACGATGTTGTTTAATTTGGGTTATACTTTGAGCCTCTGTTATGGTGTCTTTAAAAACGTTCCATGCAGCTTGCAGGGATTTTGGCACTGCACCTTTTAATTTCTATTTAACAAACTTCCTCGTTTTTGTGTGGTTCCCCTTTCTGAAATTAAATGCTAGAGTGTTGGGCTGCTGTGGTGTTTTCCCTGCCACAGGGATGGTAAATTTAATTATATTATAGTCACTATTACCAAGCAGTCCAGCTACATTCACCTCTTGGACCTGATCCTGTGCTCCACTTAGGACTAAATCAAGAATTGCCTCACCTCTGGTGGGTTCCAGGACCAGCTGCTCCAAGAAGCAGTCATTTAAGGTGTCAAGAAATTTTACCTCAGCATCCCGTCCTGAGGTGACATGTACCCAGTCCATATGGGGAGAGTTGAAATCCCCCATTATTATTGATGTTTTTATTTTTATAGCCTCTCTAATCTCCCTGAGCATTTCACAGTCACTATCACCATCCTGGCCAGGTGGTCGGTAATATATCCCTACTGCTATATTCTTATTATCCAAGCATGGAATTACTATCCAGAGAGATTTCATGGTACAGTTTGCTTCATTTAAGATTTTTACTTCATTTGATTCTACGCTTTCTTTCACAGATAGTGCCACTCCCCCCACCCCCTCCGCACGACCTGTTCTGTGCTTCCGATATATTTTGTCCCCTGGTATTAAGGTGTCCCATTGATTATCCTCATTCCACCAAGTGTCTGTGATGCCCATTATATCAATCTCCTCATTTAATACGAGGCACTCTAGTTCACCCATTCTATTATTTATTCTCCTAGCCTTTGTATATAAGCACTTTAAAAACTTGTCACTTTTTAGCTGTCTGACGTTTTGTGATGTAATTGAGTGGGACTCTTTCATTTGACTGTTTCTCATCACATCCTACCCATATTTTATCATCTTCCATCCTCTCCTCCTTACTGGGACATAGAGCATCTCCATTAATAGATCCTCCCCTAAGGGATGTCTCTGTCCCAACCACATACTCCTCCGCATCTGTCAGCTTTCCCCCAGCCCTAGTTTAAAAATTGCTCTCTGAGCTTTTTAATGTTAACTGCCATTAATCCGGTTCCATTTTGGTTTAGGTGGAGCCCATCCTTCCGGTATAAGCTCCCCCTTTCCCACAAGTTTCCCCAGTTCCTAATAAATCTAAACCCCTCCTCCTTACACCATCGTCTCATCCTTGCATTGAGACCCTGCAGTTTGCCTAACTGGCCCTGTGGGCGGCATTGGAAGCATTTCAGAAAATGCTACCATGGAGGTCCTGGACTTCAATCTCTTACCTAGCAGCCGAAACTTGGCCTCCATTAACCTCACGGTACATTAATGGGAGAAACAGGCTGGCTCAGCACAGTCAGGAGATAATTATCGACTCCGCCAATTAAAGTGGTGGGACTAATTCCCTCCTAATGCCTGATGTACTTACAATCCTCCCCAAATGTTACTAACATCTCCTCAGTCTCAGGATGGCCCCACTGTGGCTTCATCACAACAGAAAAGGACTGAGGAGAGTGCACTGGGGGCTCTAGCACTTACACAAAACGTATGTCCCAAGGCACAGCAGACATACAGACCCTTCTGCACAAGCACCGGCCACGTGCTGCCCACAGCAAACATCTCTCTGCCCCTTGCAACAGCCTAGCATTTCCAGGTAGCAAAAGCTCCAGTCAAAGCTGAGAAGCAGTTTCCAGTCTAACCCACTGTTTACAGTTACTCAAATACTGCAAAGGAATTCCTTTTAGGGTTGAAATGCCCCCACCCCACCACCGTGCAAAGGTTCTCTCCCTCTTGCGTCTCATAATTCACTCATAGGTGAACTGTGGCTCATCAGGACTGTTCTCCTCAGCGAGGGAGGACAAGCAAGGCAGCCTGGGACAAAGGGTGCTTAGGATTTTTAAGGTAGTACAGGTTCATGGATTTGAAGATTTTAAGACCAGAAGGGATCATTAGATCCTCTCTTCTGACCTCCTGTAGAACTCAGGTCACAGAATGTCCTCCAATTCCCCCATGCAATACATTGTCAAAATGTTTAGGGTGTCTTTAAACCTGCTGTATTTGTGGGACCTGGGCAGCCATTCAGACATCCTTCAGAGGGACCTGCCCAGCTCCAGGGATGCCTTGCCCTTTACCGTGTGGTCACTGTTCTCTTCTGCCTCCCCTCATGGGCTACATAGCCTACCCACCCAATCCTCCCTCGAGCATCTTTCAGCATGGCTCAGTGTCAACACGCTTAAACTACACTGAGCTCCCTCTGGGGCAGTTCGTAGACAGGTGATGGGAGGAACTAGTCAGCATAGGAACCACCAAACTGGATCATACCAGGGGCCCCCCTAGCTCAGTATCCGGATTGTGACAGTGGCCAGCAGCACCAGATGCTTTAGAGGCAGCTGAAAGAAACCCTGCAGTGGACAATTATGGAATAACCTGGCTGTAGGGGAAACTTCCTCCTAGCTGCTCAGTTTGCAGTCAGCTTATGCCCTGAGGAACAGCATCGGTAGCGGGGTCCAGCTGGAGTCAAGGGACACCTTTAAAACACCGTTCTTCCCTTTCCACCAGGATCTGAGCTTTACGTTTAGCAGCAGAAGACTTCACGTGCGTACACGGTCACTGCAGGAAACAGACTTCAGTGCATGTGAAATTTCAACCTGACTGTTCCAGCCTCATATTCCCTGCTTTTGTATTTACTTTGCTCACGCTCTCTTTTTTAAAACACTGAGGCTACATCCTCACTACGGGGGGCGGGAGGGGTCGATTTAAGATATGCAAATTCAGCTACGCTATTCGACGGATCGGAGCCAACTTACCCCGCTGTGAGGACAGCGGCAAATCGACCTCCGCGGCTCCCCCGTCGATGGCGCTTACTCCTGCCTCTGCTGGTGGAGTACAAGCGTCGATTCGGGGATCGACTGTCGTGTCCCGACAAGACGCGATAATTCGATCCCCGAGAGATTGATTTCTACCCGCCGATTCAGGCGGGTAGTGTAGACGTAGCCTAAGACGAATAAGGAAAATAAAACCAACTTCGCAAAGGAAGGTAGTCAGTGTTTGGGTCTGACCACTGGAGTGTGAAATCTAAGGCTGTCCAATCAAATCAGAGATGGGCCAGCAAGAGTGGATCACACTCTATGTTTCCCCGAAGTGTGAGGTAAGAGTGTGCCCAGGGTTTTAGTTGGGTTAATTCAAATAGACAGACAAGGTCCTTTATCTAATTGCGTGATCATTAAATTTCACATTTGTTCCAAGCTCTGAGCTGCAAGTGTTACTGGCTGGCTTTTGTCAACCTAAAGCGAGGTTCATAAATCCATATCTAGGCACCTAAATAAATAGTCAGATTTCCAAAGATGAGGAGGACCTGCAGCTCCCACTGACTCCCAACGGGACAAGGACAAATGTCACCCAGGAAGAGGATGGTGCTTTAACTGTAGAGGGCAGCGTGATAAAAAGGCAGGTGGGAGAGACGTATCGAAGAGGGGAGAAGGCAGAGTGTAGGACCAGAGGGGCGTGGGTTAGAGAGCTGCTCCACTAACACAAATACGGCTGAACGGAGTTTCTTCACATTCCCTCCCCCCCAAAATAGTTCAAACTGGGCTGAGGAGGAGCAGGAGAAATTTCAGACCAAAAGGTAATAATCAAGTACCTGAAAATAGAGTTTAGAGTGAAATCTCAACCCTGATTGCAGACCACAGTACTGTAATCTCGCTGTTGCCAATGTGCTACTGTTGGCAGCAAGTTTTAAGGAAAAATCATCCCAGGCTTTGTCATTTAAATGCTGCGCCAAAACACCCCCTTCCCCGATCCTGCCATCTGATCCGATAGGCGGCACTATGAACTAGGGCCGCTTGGAGCATGGAAATCTAGGGTACTGTACGTTTCTATCTGACCCAGTGGGATTAAGTCTGAAGCTGTCCAGCCACCACCTCAGTTCAGCGCACCCTTTTTCATTTCCTCAGCAACACAAGGAGCAGTGGCTGGAGAGCGGGACGCTGCTAGTTAGGGCTCCCGGCTGACTGAGGCCACAAGCACAGCTGCCAGACATAGTATCACTTTGAAAGAGCTTTGCCTAAAGGGACTCCTCGGTGCAGCTGTGCTTTGGTGAATGAGGTCTCTCTGGCTGCGTGTTGCAGAAAGCAAAAGCCAGGGAGTCTGGGGCACAGGGAGCCTCCTTTTCTCGCCTCCAAGGCAGTTCCAGAGGCGCGCTCTTTCCCGGAAGGTTAAGGAAGAACACGCATGGGACTCGGCATTCTTAAGGCCAAGAGTTTCCTGGAGCCGCAAGGGGCTGGGACCTTTCAACGCTCCCTGAAAGAGCAGCATTGTAAAGCACTTCCTGCTCCAGCAGCTCTGTATGAAGCTGGTTCCGGAGAGGCAATTATCGGCAGCAACACACAGGAAGGCACGCTTTATCCCACCAGCCCCTCCCACATCCCCCCAAAATAGAGTCTCTACTGAAGAAAATGCTGAGTGTATTCCTAGGGGCAGCAGGGCACAGGAACTGTCCTCTAAGTGCAGACAGAGTTCTGCACAGTCACACCCCCCTCAAATCTCTTGGCAAAGCCCCAAGGCCACAGCTGGTACAAGATCACAGACTGAAGTCCCTGCAGCACTGGCCTCTCCAGTCTGCTGATGTGTGGAGAAAAGTGAGAGGGGGAATCAGTGCCTCCCAAATTCCTCTCATCTTGTGCCTCACTAAGGCACCTCAGCCATCCATTCCTACAGCAAGACAAGTGTCCCCGGGCCAATTCGGAAGCTAAATTCCAAGCTAAAAGTTCCAGGGCTGGTTCCCACTGGGTTTTCCTGTTAAAGTGAGGAAGAATTTTCCTTTAAAGTAAGATCCCCGAACAGATCAACAATACAGAGAAGACAAAGCAGAACTGGCAACTCACCTCCACCCTGAAGTGACACCGCATGCAACTCCCCCCTCCCCCCCCCGGTTCACAGAAGCAAGGTAACAGATAGAAGTTCATATAATTTCAGCACCTTCCAACAGAGCTCCTGGAGGGAAAGCCTGGGGGGGAACCAGGAGCCTCTGAAGTGACTCCTAACAAACCTGCTGCAGGAGGACAACGCCGATTGGCAGCGCTGATGTTTGAACACAGCACGACCAGCGATGCTCTGGCAGCGACCAGCATTTGAGGCTTCAGAGCAAGGTCCATGATGTGGCCTCTGTTATTTTACATACTTCTATCATCTAGCCTCCAGAGACCTAATTTCTGGGTGAGACAGAGACAATTGGCCAGACTGGTCCAGACCAGGCAAAGGCCTTCAGTCTGGAGAAAGAGACAGGGCCAACATTGGCAGAAGCAGTCAATTACATCCTGTAAGGCCATACAAAGCTGGTGGAACCTTGACCTTCAGGTGAAGCTGAAGCCTATGAGGTACATACCCTCTGCCTTTAATTATCTATGGAGTCACGAGGTTTGGTGCGTCGGGCTTTACGCATTCTGCACCTTTCAGTCAGGCTGTGGCTACATTTGCTCCTTCACTGCAGCTGTCTCCTGTACACACTGCGGGTTTCCCATTCAGCACAGCATCCCAACTAGATGCCAAATGAATTCAGAGGCCCTCCAAACCACTGGATGTTACTAGGATTCATCTCTTCTCAGTACTTCCCTTCTAGACTCCAGCTATCTCCTCGGAGAGTTCCAAAGCCAGACACTTGGCAGGAGGTCTGAGCTGAATGTTGTGGGGAAGCGACAAAGCTGCATCTGCCAGTTTTGCAAAGAATTTATCCCAACTCAAAGCACCACCACCAGACCATGGGGAGGACATCTCAGGATACAGAGCTTGGGAGGAGAGCGGTTTTATTTCAGCCACCCAAGTTCAAGAGGTACACGCATTTCAAAATGCTGTCTGCCCACAGGACCAAAGTGCACCTAACTGCTGCAGGCTTCCCGTCTGGACAATGTTGTGTGGCACTTGCAGTGAGAAGGCAAAGGGGCTGGAGTTGCTAGCTGTGGAGCAGGCAGACGGGGCATCTCAAAGGATGTAGCCCAAGGATAGCACCGTGCTCACGGCTAGCAACAGTGCTTCAAAACTAGCCCTAGTGATTACTGCTGCAAAACTAGATAAAAAAAGGCTGAGGTATCTCATAGCAGATCTTGTTCGGTCTTAAAAGCAAAATAAGCCTCCTCTCACTAGACACACAGCCTTTCGTCCAACTCCCTGACTGACAGGCCATCAGCCAGCCATCAAGGGGGAGCACATTTCAATTGCACGCTACCACACTGCAAAGAGCAGGTGGCTATTTCAGGCACTGCCAGACCATGAATAAATCCCCCGTATAGTAGCACCTTTTCCTAAGAATGAAGAAGGGATGCCTGCTCCACTGCCTTCATTTTCGGGAGTGGCAGAAAGGTGCCTGGCTTTGCTCATTGATGTACAGCTGCTCCTGCTGCCTCCCTTCACCGCCACTGCTTCCATTCTGGGAGAGATCCCTGCCTAGCTCTGTGGACCAGGAAGCTCCTTGCTCCAGTTTTAATCCTGTCCTAGTTGCTAGAAGATGCTTCACTCTCCAGGGCAACTCCAAATGTGTGTCAGACTGACTGTTAGACCGAGCTCCCTGGGGAGAGCATCTCTCCTGACCGGGCTGTTAAATACGAGATCTTAATGCGGAGGAGCATTTGTGCTGGCGTCTGGGAAGCCCAAGTCTTTCTGAGTGCTCACAGGCCCCTCAGAACTGGGATGGAACTGGAGCTGCTCAGCACTTTTATTAGTGGGATGTTTACAACAGGACCATGAGCTTCTGGCATGTGGTCAGGAATCCAGGCACAACTGGACAAAATCTCAGTCAGTTTCCTGTGAAAACCATCGCAGGGGGAAATCTGGACGTGAAAGGTCTGCTCCGCACTGCAGTAACCTGTTTGAGAGTCCTGGCAGATTACGGGGGGTATCAGCTCTTCTGCAGTGGGGCAGCTTTCATAACCATTGCATACCTCCCCCTTTTATGAAGGAGAGATGTTGCAAATCAGTTCCTCTTTTCAGGCAATGGTGCAAACAACTCAGAAACCCTGAAAGGGAAGAGAGAGTAGAAATCTTATCAGCCCATGTGACTCAGGCTCCATTTATGCAACATGTACAACAACTGAGCCAAGGGACAGGGTTACAAAATAGTGAAGAGCTGTAATGTAATCAAAACTTAACAACATTCCCAGAACTGAGTTATAGTCCGGTGTGAGTTCACTGTTGGGCCCAGAACACAGCAGCACCTTTAACAGTATTCTACCCAAGTCAAGGCAGGACCCCGATTGTGTTATACCTGTCATGTACAAGGGGTCTCAGCGTGCCAGAAGCACTGTGAAAGCTGCAGGTACATCCGAAGCAGAATAAGGAACGGCCAATGCTACTGGTGTAGAAATTACCACCCTGTAGTGAAGAGTCCAGGCAGGAAGTCACAGGAAACAGGGTAGGAAATATTTTGTCTAAAACTCCTTGCCCTGGTGCAGCATGTGTAGAACCTGGCCAGCATGGTGTTGGGTTGCCAACGTTGCGTGCATTTGCTTCCTGTCCACTTCATTAGCATGTGTTACAGGAAGTGTGTGGAAGCAGTATTCTCCCTTTCTGGGTAAATTGTTTTTGCTGTGGTTTGTTTGACAACCGCAGCCCCTCCCCATGACGTTTCAAAAGAGCTGAGCCTCCGCAGTGACTTTTGGGAATCAGTCCTAAGACATTTCATGTTGGACACAATGAAGGCATCAGAATTAGTGGACACTTTTTTGGTCTAAGAGATGTTCCCTGGGTTACACAGCAAGCTAGTGGGAGAACCCAGGAGTCCTGATTCCCACCCCCCCTTGCTCCAACCTGTGGTCTATCAGCATTACATTTGCTGTGTCAGGATCCTTTTTTCAGTAGTTTAGACATCAGAACTGTGAGGGCAACCTGAACAAGATGGCAGCCTCAAGCCGTAAGACTAACTCTACCAGCATGTGTTCACTTAGTATAAACTACTGAGGGCCAAAGCCTGCCAGGTGCTGAGAACCTTAAGTCCCATTGACATCAGTGGGAGTAGAGGTACTTGGCATCTTGCAGAATTTGCATACATGATAAATGTAGTGGAATGGACAGAAATCCCCTTCTGGAAATGTCCTGGAACATTCCATTCTCTCCAGCCAATCAGTGCCAATGGCTCTGGGGGCCAGACGAGATGGTGGGGAATGGAGGGTGCTGATTGGCTGGCTGGGGGGACAGAGAAGGAAATAACTAGTGGGTGTGGAAGCAGCTGTGACCCAACTATTCTGCTGAAATAAAAATTATACAAAAAGGTAAAAACATGGTGGCCATCGCCTGAAACCAGCCCTACATACAGTCACGTGGAAGATACACACATCCAAATCAATCATCACAGCAGGACGGAGCAGGGGACCGTGGCTGCAAGGTCAAAATGTATCTGTATCCAGCATGGGAAACACACGAGACAAAGCTCAGAGCAACCATAATGGCTCTCTATCCATTAGTGTGACACAAAGACCCAGAGCCACAAGCAAGATCACAACCAATGCAGAATTGCAGTGAGATTTCTAAAATAGATCTCTCTCATACACACATGGCACGCACTGGCAGAGGTCTCAAATCTGCCAGGCACAACCCCACAAAAATGACAAGCTTAGTGTACTTTGAATTGCAAATCTACCACTAGGCAAAGAATTGTTCCGGTCTAGCCAGCGGCTGCACGGAGATTTCTCAGGTCTCCTTTCATTCCAAAAAGGAAATGAATGTCGACTATGGAATCCTGCACCATCGCAAATGATTTGGAAACACTAAGTAAGTTCCAGGGCAAATCCTCTTAGTAATGCTCCTCGTTTCTCCTTAATTCTTTTCTAAAAATGGCTTACTAAAGGTTATGCAAACTCCCAGAAAATTTTTCAATCAAGCCGCATGGCACACCACAGTATTAGGGGCCATGAGAAAGATACGGTCCCACAGAAGTTCCCAGTAAAACGATAATCTATGAAATAAAAGGAGACAGGACAGTTCAGTTACGGCCACACAGCTGTCTCTCTCCAATCACACTGGAGTAAGGTAGCGCTGGGTGTGGAACGGACATTTAAGAGTAAGGGCAGGTGGGGGGGGAAGGGTTGGGAGGGAGGAAGGGGCTCTCTTTTTAATTGGGTGTAAAGGACAATTTCTCAGATTTAATGTTTCTCTCTTTAAGTAAGTGGCAAAAGGCAAAACCACACAAACACACACAGGCAGCTGTCCAAGTTAACGCAGTCTCAGAAAAGGTTTTCCTCCATCGAGTGCGGAATAAATCTCGGCATGATTAACAACATGAATGGGAGTGGAGTGCTCTTTTGGTACTAAGGGGGGACCCTCCCTCATCCTTTGGAAAGTAGAGCTGCTCTGCTCTCTCCTCAAAGGAACGTCTTACGAAGCATGAGAGCTCTCAGCAGCACAGCCGTGATGACCTTATACAGTAGCAGCAAAAAGAGCGCAGCCATGTTCCTGTACACAATGTGAGCAGAAAGGAAATGGAGAAAGAAGGAGTGGGCAGCCAGAGCAGACCAGAGGCAGGTGGCATGCACAGTGGCCTGCTGCAGATAAAGAATAACTCACAACCTTCCCATGAAGTTGTAACAATTGCTCTCCAAGAAGAGACGGCAATAGTGAGGGACACAAAAAGGTACCATTCTTTCCTGGCCATTTCTCCCCAGGTCCCAGCCACAGGATGAATTTAGAAATGAAAAAAAAAAATTGCATTCTTCCAGGCCCCTCCCAGAAACCACGCTCTGTGCACTTAAGACAGCATAATGAGAAGCCACTCACTGTAGATCTTCATAATATGATTGTCCCTCTTCTAACCTGCCTGCTTTGATCAGCAGTGAAATAGTGAATACTGCTGACCTGTAAATAACCACCATTAGGCTTCAGAGTGAACACATCAATCAGATGAGTGGGGCACTCACATGTCTCTCAGAGCTACGGTTTCAGGCTGCCTGAAGACTCCTGCAGCTATTACTGCATCGGCTGATGCTTGGCTCACAATCTGAATCTTTACTTCACAATTGTAAGGCCTGCAGATGCAAATGAACAAAAATGGCAACCTCCAAAAGAGCCCCCGCACTGCGTGGCTGAGCTGCCCCCTTTGAGCCCTGCTCCCAGCACGTAATGCTCCAAGGGCAGCTGGAACACCATCTGATTATGCTAGCAGAGCTTAGGAGCGAGAAGAAAAAGGGAGAGGCAAATTGGAGACTGGGAGGACAGGTAAAGAGAAGCGAGATAAGTGCTTCCTGTCACAGGGGCAACAGAGGTCACCTGACAGGTATTTGGGCTTTGACCCTTCCTTCAGCAGCTGTGTTTTTCCCACCATTGGTAGGACCCTGTCCAGCTCAGGCAGATTTCTGAAAGGAATCCTGCCAGGCAGACATGCATGGGCATTAGTGTGCTTGTATTCGCATCTGGCTTTCAAACAGCACTTCCAATCCGCAGTCCCCACTTCTCACTGGTGACTCAGCATCTGCGACTGGGACACGGCTCATGCTTCTGCTTCATGCCAGTTGGGGCAGAGGGCTCCCCAACCCAGTGGCAAGTGTTGGAAAATATCTGGTGGGGGTCAGAAGAGACTGCCGGTCAGATTCACTTGGGGCAAATCCTACTCTCTCCATATGAAGATGATGATGGAGTGTGTGCATGCATGTCTCAAGAGCGAGAAATACAACTAAGTTTAGCAGGGCTTAACAGAATCTTAAAAACACTGCAGAGGGAGGTGGGCACTGTAACAGGGACATGTACAGCCATTGCATTTTAACTTACCCCAGGTAAAGATCTCCAAAACAAACAACTGGGTGGGCATGGCAAGAAGAACCCATGCATGTAATAAGAAGACATTGTAGATTGTGGAGAAGATATCGGGGTTTCAGTTCCGATATCATGCTGCTTGTGAAGAGATTACTGACTTCTAAGGTTAATTTAATCTTTCACCTACCAATCACCACCGTATGTCTTAATGCAAAAGACAATGCAAGATGTGAGAACTGTGAATCGTGAAACAGAACTGTTCCTCCACCCCATGAACGGTCATAACTATGATTACAGTAAATGTCACTCTAAGGAGGATGTCAACCCATGGCAATATCGAGAGATGAGGGCTAGAGGTTTGTGCCTGGGACTGGACATCAGGAGAAGTAAGGTTACTTACCAGTAATAGGAAATTTCTGTATACATTGCCTCTGCCGTGTAAGACTTGTGGGCTTTGTCTGTGAGCCACAGAATGATCCACGGCTGTCCAAGAAGTAGTCAGAAGCACATACATCCTTACCCCTTGAGGAATTCTAGAAAGACCCTCCCTTCTAATCATCTGCACATTCTTATTAACCTTAGCAGAGCCCAATCATAGTAGCACCAAAGAAGAAGGAAGGGATCAGTGTGGATCTGTAGAGGCAAGGTATTCAAGTTCTGGTAAGTAGCCTGGACTGAATTGCATGGAGGAACCGCACCACAAAAACTGAGGACAAGATTTTGAGATGGAGACTATGAATGACTGTGTCAAATGCAGCAAAGAGGTCCAGGAAGATGAGGATGAGGTAAAGGCCATGAAATTTTGGCTAGGAAGAGGTCTCTGGAGACCTTAGGGAGAACAGTTTTGGTGGAGTGTGGTGGGATAGAAATCAGAAGGGAATACAGACTGGAAGAGAACTCAAGGCAATTGTTGTTATCTGAGCATTCAGTGAATTGAGAGGTGATGGGAGGGAAGGGGATGGGTTACAGAGATAATAAAAGATGGACGCTAGACCCTAATAAATCTGAATACACAATTTAATCCATTGTGATAGTCTCTGAACCAAAATGGTGAGGGCCATTAGATTTCTCAAATGCAACAAACAATCTATCCAATTTACTGAAGGGCTTGGATTCTGTCCAAGTAATAAACAAGTGTCCTTACTCCAGCTTATGGAATCTGGCCTCCGTTGATGCATCATGAGGCTTAGGAAAAAAGACTGGAGGCAAAACAGATGGATTTAGGTGGGCTTTTGTGGCCACAGTGGGTAAAAACTTAAGATGAAGTCACAAAGGCATCATGTCCTTGCAGTCTAGGCCTCTCTCGGGAGTTTCTCTCAGAAGGGCTCAGATTTCATTGACAGTGTAGCTGAAACCACTGGAAATGCCAGCTGAGACTGTCTAAGTGCAGCCCAAGGAGATGGGGCGAAGGTGGCTTTTAAGCCACCTTTGTGTGAGTCAAGTTCTGAGCTTCTCGATGGGGCTGATGTGTTTCCTTGTATAAAGCAGAGCAGCCTGGGAATGCTTTATAAAGCAGCAGAGTACTGAATTGATGAATAAATATGTCACCACCTCGTTAGAAACTTTCCCTCATGGATGCAAGAAGATTGAGGAGTCAGCACTGAAGCATGGTAGGCTGCAAGCACTGCCAGACAGACCCTGACAGTGGCCAGAGATCATCCCAGCCCCAGCAGAAATAAAAAGTAAACCAAGGATGAAACTGGGATCAGACAAGTAACAGGATCAACATTTTAAAGCATGGACAAATCTTGGGACTATCGCCTCTTCAAACGGGAAGGTTTCCTGGACCCAAAACAGTACTTTCCAACCTAGGCAGAGAACTGAACCAGTAAGTCCCCACAAACAAGCAGCCTGCTGAAGAGACTTCTGCTCTGGGTGCAATATCAGTACATGAAAGGGACCTGGGATCTGAGGGAGGATGAACAGAGGGGTCTCTGGATAGGACTAGCAGAGCCAAAATCTGCTCATGGTTCTCTTGTTGAATCTTCCTCAGGACTTTGGAAAGGGAACGGGGAAAGCTGCATCTGCCAGAGAAACACGCAAGTTCAGATTCCTGTTCATTCTAGAGCGGAACCCGCCTCCTTACCAGCCCTTGATCTTCTGGGTGAAGCGGAATGAGCACGTGTCCCTGCACGCTCTCCATCATCTTCCCAACAGGGCTCACATCACAAGAATAAGAGGTGGGAGGAAGGACAGTTCCAGAGCCACATTTCCTGGGGGCCACAAACTTTATAAGGGAGGCTAACAGGTGGTCGTAGGTCAAACGGAACGTCAAGGCCACCTAGACTTGGGAGCTTCCCAACCAGGAGGCCCTCTAGAAGCAGAAGGGTCCACCTGTACTACAAATAAAGCACATTTCTTACTTCATGACTTGCTCCCACTGAACAGAGCCAGGTTCAAAGACACAGGAGTTCTAAACCAGAGAATACAAGCTCAGAGAGAAGGAACTGCCCTGAAGCACAAATGCCCCCAATTAGGAAACAAGTGGGACTTGACTCCAGAGACTGAGGTGGGTCCTGCAGAAGTTCTGAGTGCACAGAGCTCCCAAGGGTGAATCCAGCACGTGATCTGTTCAGAAAGCATCTCAGAAACCAGACACCTTAGATCCAAAGATAACCTTATCCTGCTCCTCTGACTGCCTAGGTTCTGAAGAAACAAACGTGCTGGGGCGTGACTCTCCACCAGCATACTGCTAAAGCAGCAATGTTGCTCCCAGTGCCCTCAGAGTGCAGGCTGCACCTAGTCTCAAGTGTGCCAGACAACGGCACTCTGGTACTCCAGAGCCCTCAATAAATCCTCCAAATCTGGACCAGAGGGAGATTTCTTCCTCTTCAGTTGAGACACTAGAACGGCAAGCTGAGATTTCAGACTCACAGCATCTTGGTCAAATACAGAGACTATCCAAATTTCATCCATTAAGGAAACTCAACCCCTCCATCCCCCCTTCACAAACCCAAGGCATAAAAGCCATGCAAGCATGAGGGGATCAAGCTACACTTTTTATTTTTTAAACACTGCTCTTACTATGGGGCTTTCCTATGGTGCTCCTCAACAGAGGCTATGAGCACATCTTGGACTTTGCTAGACACATTGCAACAAATGGCCACAAACAGGTATCAATACACCCCTACAACTGCCAAATTCAACTAAAACTGGTGTGTGTGGGAGACCATGAGAGCTGGCAGAAAGAGTGGAACTGAGGGATGGTTAGAGAACAGACCCGTTTAACACCCTCCATTCCAGAACACTGCAATGGTGGGGGATACAGGCATGGTCTATTAATTTCTTACTGCTCTCAATAGTTTGTTGACTTGTTAGGTAAGGCTGTAACTCCTAGAAGGGGGATCTGCAGAGGTATTTTTGGCTCTGGTACCAACTCCTACTGTCACCAAACAGCAAGTCAATTAACCTCCAAGCCTCAGCATCCCCACCTGTCAAGTGAGGATGACAATATTTAACTACCTCGCAGGGGCCTGTGAGCATCCGTCAGTTAACATTTCCACAGGACTTCAAATATTAGGAGTACAACACAATTGCTAAGTATTGTTTTTACCCATCACAGCTTTGAACTTTCAGAAGTCAGCATTCAACTCCTGAAACCAGCCAGTAAAGACACGGATAAAACCTGCGCCTTAGTTTTGACTGGCACAAGCTAGGATATTCCCAGGCAGTGCGTCCTGGGGAGTTACTGCACGTCTTGAGCAGCTGTTCCCCCAGAAAAGCACCCATTGGTCTTATTGCTTAAATACCGATAGGAGTCTGACGTCACTAGCAGCCAATCAGTTAAGCTGGTGGCCCACGTTGCAGAGCCAGTTCACAAGCATGCCCAGAAGCCTTCTCAGTGGTAGCAGGGTTTTGTATTTTATGCGGGGATTTCATGCAACAATAACCTTTCACAGAACACTTCTTTGCTTAATCTCTGTGCTTGCAGGACAGAAGGTCACTGGTCCCCTGCGTTTTCTACGCACAGCGTGTAACGACAAGTCTCCCACAGCCTCCAGAAACTCTCAATATTCGATCACACCAAGCAGCTGGAGTGTGCTGCAAAAATAAGCGTTTGGGCATTCTTGGTATTTATAGGACACAAAAGGAGCCAGAATGGTTCTGGCTCGGTCCCCTGGCTTTAGGGTGTGCACTACTGGAAAAGGCTGGCCTGGAGATCCCTCAAACTCTCTGTACCCAAGAATCTAATCTCTAGAGGAAAATTTCTGCAGCAATTTGGCATCACAACAAATCCTGCATTTTGGCAGGGGGTTAGACTAGATGACCCTTGTAGACCCTTCTAACCCTATGATTCTACGATCAAAGGAAAATTTTGCTGAGAAAGGAAATGATATTTCAGTCCTTACAGAACCTTCCACTCAGGATGAAACTTGCCCTTTGGGGTAGCCAGTCATATTCTCTCACCAAGTGCATATTCTGAAGGATGCTGCCTGAAAATACCTTTCCAAGAGGAAGGTAAAAATCGAGCGGTGCATGATGACCTTACGCTCCAATTTCACCACACATTAGTTAAATTTCAAGCAAGTCACTGCAGATTTCCCCTTGCTAGAGAATATGTTTCATTCATGTGGGTGACCAGCATGCCTGTGAATTAAGCAGGTCCTAAGCTTGAATCCAAACAGAAGAATGCAAGGTCCCAGATGTGAAAAAAAACCGAACATCTAATCCAGTACACGGACAGTCAGACGGTGAGGGTAGCAACTGGAGTTTTTGTCAAACTCCTTCCCCCCAAACTTCTGCCGAGAAGCAAACGAGAGGCAGGTCTTCTTAAAAGAAAAAGGAATCCCCTCGCCACAGCAGGCAGACGTGAGAAAACGAGAGGAGAGTGCATAGTGCATACATTTGTCTAATTAAGGTACCAAGAATCATTCAACCTAATGCCTGGCAGCTGATAGGTGCCAATAACTCAGAGCTGCAACCCTGAGGAAGGCTCGTGCTGGGTGACTGTGGGAGCCGTGGCTCTGATCCCCAGAAGTGCCCCAGTGCCTTTTCAGAGCTCTCTGTTTGGATTTTTATGATCTCGAAAGGGAGACGGATCAAGAATAGTTATTAGGACTGCAGACAGAGCTCCCTCCCCCCACTCAGCTCTGCCAATGCACTGGTGTCCTGACCCACGCTGGCCCCTGCTATTCCAGTGCGGAGCTACCATCACTCTGCACATGAAAGCCTACTTTGCAAAGATTACCATTATTATTTGCACTACGAAAGGTTAGTGTATTAACCGAATGCACCACCTAGTAATTACCCCACAAAGCTATTTTCGAGCGGAAAGTACATTTGCATCCAGCACTTGCCTTTGCTCTGAACAAAAGGCAGGCACCATGGATCAGCTCCCCTCTTCTGTTGTGCACAAAGATCTCTCTGCAAGGCACAGAATGTGTCTGAACCTTGCCCAAATGTGCATAAAGAGCTCACAGCAGCACCATACATGGAGACTCAAGTCCCTAAGGCACAACCTGAATGGTGCTAAACTAGAAGACAGAGCAACAGGGAAAAACAAGTTCAGATGGGTGGAGGTGAGTGAATCCCAATTCCCAACACTCCACTTGATTCAAGCAGAGGGGCAGAAACTCAAACACAATAATAAGACTTCGTCTGAGGATCGATCCCAAAATAACTCCCGACTGCAGAGAGCACAGGGCTTGTATTAGAACAACTGCCCCCTCAAAAAAAAAAGGCACTTGTTGTTTTCCCCACATATTAAAACAATGGGAGCCCAATTCTTTAATCTAGAAGAACTCCCCGTGACTCCACTGGAAAAGAGTTTTGCTTGATTAAAGCCCCCAGAATGTGGTCCTGAGAAACTAAGTACCTATGGAACTGGAGGGTGAGATGTAGCTGGGTAACTTGTAGGCAAACTCCTGAGATCTCCCTTCACAAGCCCCCCCCCCCGCCCCCTCCTTCCCTTGCACTCTCACAATTATCAGTCTTCTGAGTCTGCCCAAACACAAGCACACACAACAGGGGCTAAACGGACTGGACTTAAAGGGAAAAGCACTTTGAGAGGCAGGTGCTCCGACAGCTCCAAGTGGAGAAAGGGGATTAAAATGAACTCAGTGGGCAAACCGAGGCCAGGCTAAAGGGATGCTGGAACTGGAAACATGCATTAAGAGCAGCTGTTCACTTACCATCTTGCCCACCTCCATGGCCAAGGGCTGCTCCTGGCTCCCTACCCTCGAGGAGAGAGCCGGCTCAGAAATCCTGAAGCTTGAAGATCACAATATCCAAGAAGAAGACAGAGCTTCCCCCCCTCCCACCCCCGTTCTCTGAATGCTCAGAGGCTCGGCCGGTTAATACGGTTCTGAAAAGCCCATACTGGCAACCTTGCAAATCAGCAACAAGCGCCGTCCGAATGGAAATGCCGGGGCAGAGAAAGCATGCAGAGAGGAAGGTCTGAAAGCAGGGCCAGCTTGCAGGCTGAGGAGTGCCCAGAAAAAGGCAGACTGGAGCTGGAAGCAAAGGCGAGGTGAGGGGCAACAAAGCACCAACTCCCACGCGCTCCAAACAGCCCAGGGATGGCACAGCCCCTTCGACCAGGAAACCAGAAATGCTCTGGCTCATCCGCTAGCAGGAGGAGGAAAAAAATCGGGTGGCTGGAGCCTGCCTGCTGCACTCAGCCACACGCTGGAGTGTGTGATTTGAATAACAAAAGAGCTTCTCTCTCCAAGCCAGGAGGATGGAGCTGCTATTCAGAGAGCCAGTGGTGGGAGAGAGAGGGCGTGAGCGGGTCTGTGTGTGGCGAGGGGACCGGGGCTACTGACAATCAGACTCAGGAAGTGGAGGCAGGGCTCTCCAAAAAGTGGGATGGATTTGGTCTCCCTCTGCACAGATGCTCTCTCCTTCCCACATACTCACTCGCCCAGACGGGGGCTTGCAAGGGTTAGCAGCGTCTTTCCAGGAAAACTACACGGGGTTCTACAAAATAAAATACCACGAGTCCTTCCCTTCTAAGAATGTTTATTGCTGAGTCTTCTAAGCCAAAAAGCAGGCGCGAGGGGAGGAGAAAGTGCAGAGGAGCAGCATAACGAGGGGGCTGGGCAGCCCTTTGGAGGCTGATCCACACAGTCACTCTGATGAAGTGGGCTGTAGCCCACGAAAGCTGACGCTCAAATAAATGTGTTCGTCTCTAAGGTGCCACAAGGACTCCTCGGTCTTTTTACAGTCACTCCAGTCTCAATGCCTTGGCTGAGCCTTCTCGGAACACGCTCGATCCCACACTTCGGTTTTTGCAAGTGGCCTGGATGTCCTCTCGTGGGGAGGGCCAACAATCAAAGGTCTCTTCAGCCCAGGAGCAATCTTCACGGGAACAAAGAGGCCATTGGGCTGGCTACTAGAGCCCTAATGCTTTCGACACAGTTTGCTAGTGACTGGCTGCACAGTCCTTGCCCGACATTTCTGACTGGAAGGTGCATCCCTCAAAGGAGCAGGCTTGTGGAGCAAACAGAGGAGACAAAATGCAGTAAAGAAACAGAGAAAATATTGACCTGCCTAGGGTGGGGGGGGCTGAGCGACTTAATTAATGTTCAGACAACGCTTTGAAATCCTCAGCTGAGGGTCATTAGAGAAGGACAAAGGCTTATTATTGTCCTTCCTTAAATGCCCTAAAAATAGCCCGAAAGTAGATGGGAGGAAATAGAACCCACCACTGACATGCTGCCACTGCTTTGGGAAAGGTGGAGGGGTGGAGAAGAAACAGAGCAGTCATTTTGCACCCGCAGTTGCCGCTTATGGTGAAAAAGAAGGTGCAGGAACAGGAAGGAAGTAAAAGGAAGGAAGGTCTTGTTGAAAGAAAAACACAGTCTTGTGGTTCCGAGTATGCCAATTACTATGTGACCATGAGAAATCACTCAGCTCAGTGGTCCTCAGTGACCCCATCTGGAAAAGAAGAATGTCACTACCTTCCTCCCCTGCCATGAAACTCCCTACTGTTCATGAGGAGCACCAGAGAAAATGGTATGGTTAATAATAAGGTGGTGAAGAATCCCATATCCCACTCACACTGCAGAGAGAATCCAGGGGGTAGAATGCAATCACCCGTCTTCGCATTTAGTCCCTCATCCCCCCACCAGTTCTGAGATCTTCAGGAGTCCTCAGGCGTTCAGGTCCTCCACATCTCATTTGAACGCCGACCCCTCCAAGAGTGCTGTGTTCTCTGGCATCAGGGCATATAACTCTCCTTTGTATCCCTCCAGTTCAGTTAGAGGGCAACTTAGTCTGGGTGTCCGTACAGAACAGCTCAACAGCAACTGGATATTGGCACTGTACTTCACAGCTCTTTTTCACCCTAAAAGCACAGAAGAGGCTTGCAAAGGTGCTTGAGATGGTGCACAACGCCCCTTGCTCTCCCACAGCAAATGAACTGGAAAATTAAAGGGAAGGTGGCTCTGGAAGAGATACCAGAACTACATCTTCCTCTCTCCTGGCCCCAATCCCTCATTCAAAGTCAGCTCAAACACAAGAATTATGGCTGCTCAAGGTGAAGCACGTCCCATCAAATGAAATGTCTTCTGTTCCTAGTAAGTAAATGTTGACAGGTTCCTACAGACCTTCAGGAATCCACCTGAAGCACCCAGCACAGAACGTTAGCAAGGAGTGGTTTTAGACAAGAAGAATTTGGTCAGACTGTGAGTTAACACTGTGTCCCCATCTAGGGGGGACCTTGCCTCATCAAGGAAAAAACTTCCTATACTTGTCTCCACTTGGATTTTACAGCAAGATAGTGAACTCACATTAGTTATCTCCCTCCAAACACACACCTTTTTTGGTAGTGAAGTCAGTGATAGCCATAATGGGACAGCTGTCCAGTTTTTCCCCACAATGAACTGGTGTTGACATGGTTCTGCAAGTGGGATGGGTACTGACACGCACACAATTGGGCTGAGAAGTAAGACCCATGCATGTAGATAACTCAATCATGTTTGACAAGCAGATCACAACTTGGCTACAAAACTAAGGCTGTACTTCTAGTGTAGACAGAACTTTAGTTCGAGGAGTAGAGCCCCTACTTTTAACTCACGGGATCCTCATTCCATAATCCTGGTAGGACATCAACAGAGGATTCCATAATACTCTGCAGTCTGCAACCAGCCCACGAGTATGTGGCTTTACTGGGATCTGTCCTTTGAAGTACACATTTTGGCAGAAACACTAAATGAGAATTAGATACTCATTACGACTACTTGAGATAATTGGGTTGCAGTAGCACACTACCACCAAGAGCAGTAATTTTTCTTCCACTTTTGCTGGCACGAATACGTAGCTTGATTGCAAAAGGCAGCTCTGCAAAATCGTTGCACAGCACCCCTCATTTAGATTGCCTCTCCCTGCAGCCTACAAATGCATCTATGGCACCACTCCGGGCAACGAAATCTGCATCCCACATGCCAGGGACAAAGGGGGATGCAGCAATGACAAGGAAATCACCCCTGACTGGACCTGCCAAGAGTGTGGCAGTGTCTGTGCCTCCCATCTGAGCCTTGTTGATCATCAGAGGGACCAAGATGAGCTGTTTACTTGATGGACTATGAATAATGACACAGTGGGGGGGGAGGGGGGGGGGAGAAAGCTAAGCAGGCACCAGAACCAGCAGGCGGTTGGCAATTTTGGCTTAAAAAGAATAAGCAGTTTTAGCCACACACTTCTCTCTGAAGCTTCTTAGATGAGTGATTTCCAGCCAGTAAAGCAGTGGTTCTGATCCTTTCCAGGTTACTGTACCCCTTTCAGGGAATTGGAATATAAATATTGTATTTACATTTCAGTGTATAGTAGATAGAGCAGTATAAACAAGTCATGGTCTGTATGGTATTTTAGTGTGTATTGATTTCACTAGTGCTTTTTATGTAGCCTGTTGTAAAATTAGGTAAATATCTAGATGTGTTGATGTACCCCCTGTAAGACCTCTGTGTACCCCCAAGAGTACAAGTACCCCTAGTTGAGAACTACTGCAGTAAAGGATCCCACCCATTTCACTCCAGATCTAAAACTGTGTGTATACTGTAGCTGAAAACCACTCCCATTCCATAGCCACTTGAAATTTCACATAGCCCCAGGCACACTTTGATGCATTCCGTTGCTTTGCTTTACTCTATGTAGGTCACTGTTTTAGAGTAAGCACCCCACAGAGTGCTTTTGTCATCAAAAATCTGCTGGGAACTGGTCCAAACGTGCACAGGAAGTACAGAAGACAACCTGTTAAGTTACGAGGTGATCACGGGTTTTAGAGGTAAATTCATACAAGTTTCCACTTTTAAGTTCCTTCTCACTGCAGCCTGTCTGATGACAGCCTCAGAATGGGAGAATCCCCCACCACTGATGGCTGGCAGGTACGATATCAAAATATGGGAAATCCATTCAGTAGACTGAACTTAGAACCGGAGTATGAAGGACATCAGCTTTGGTGGTTTCTGCTCTCCCAGTTTGTACATGAACAGCTAGTCCTCCGGCCTCAATATCCTCCTTGGCTTAGTAACGGTGATGTTCCTGAGTTAGCTCTGCCTGAGCCACCCCCCATAAAAATAGAGTGCAAGTGCCAGCTCCCCGAGTACCCGTCCACCATACTACGTGTGTACTGGAGGTGGCTAGCCCCTCCCACTGTTTGCTTTGCCATAGCTACACTCTTCTTTTAGCACACTATCTCAGTCAGAGCGAGCGCAGATCTGTCTCCTCACACTGGGAATGACACCTTCAGCTTGAAGTGCAGAATTACCCTATGTAGTTTACATAATAATATAAATGTCTCTAGTTCTAGTGTATGTGTATCACTGCCCTCTACTGGATAGTATGAGAACTTCTCAACTTTGTAACATAGGTCCTACACAGCTAACAGATTCTTCTTTAGCTTAATTGGTTCTATGCTTTTGGTGTAAGAGGATCCAAGTTCTGGCCCTGCTGTTGCTGTGAAAGTTCAAGAGGCCATGGCACGCAACACACCAGCTAACTAGGATCACAACTTTGTTGACACATTTAACTTCTGAGTAAAGCTACGTTTTAGTCATGGGCAGAGCACGGAGACACACTGTTCCCCTCCCCCCAGGGGCGCGCAAAGACATGCCAGCAGCCGGCTGCTTCCAGGAGTGGCGTGGGGCCACGGCATGCAGGCAGCCTGCCTGAGGCCTGCTGCGCCGCCGGCCGGAGCCTGCACCTCGAACCCCCTCCTGCACCGCAACCCCCTGCCCCAGGTCAGAATCCCCTCCTGCACCCAAACACCCCTCACCCTCTCCTGCACCCCAACACTCTGCCCCAGCCTGGAGCCTCCTCCTGCACCCAAACTCCCTCCCAGAAAGAAACTAATCTAACAGCTGTTCTAAGGTAAGAAGTAGGCTATTTTGAATTAACTCTGTTCTACATGTTTTAAGTCTGAAATGTAACCACAGAACGGCTTTATGTTAATTAAAAGGCAAGTTTAGTATAACGTTAATAGCCTCGATGCCATAATTGTGATCATTTTGTTTTAAATTAGGAAAAAGACGTGTATACAGGGGCCCCACAAAATCTAATAGCCCCAGGCCCACGGGAGAGTTAATCCGGCCCTGCATATTGCCACCAGTCCTGGACCGAAATCAGGAGACCAGTATGTGCCAGAGTCAGATATCTGCCAGCCCTGCATTTCTCCTCTCCATGCAGAGTCAGCACACTCATGTAGGAGAAGATACAGGACTGAGAAGCTACCTAATACACTGATAGGCTACTTGGCATGAGTGCTTCCCGGCAGAGTGCAGGTGTGTCTGGAGCCTGGTGAAGACCATAAAAAGGGCAGGAAGGTAAAGTGCATCTCGGCCTTCTGAACTGCACTCTGCTGTCCCTCTGGGCTGCTGGTGATAAAGACCTTCCACAATGATGCCCTAAAGAAAGATTTGTCATCTTTATGCCCAAATGAGTTTGGAAGGAATGTATGGGAACCAGTGCTCAAATTACGGCTAGGAGTTGTGGGGGCTGAGCCCCTTTCTACTGCTAGGGGCCACCTCACTTCTGTGGCATGGCCCAATTCCTGCTCACTATGGTTTAAAGCACGCCACTTGACATTCAGGGGCCCCTACTCCCCCCCTCCCATAATTGGAGCACTGATGGGAACGTCCCTGCCAATGGGATATGAACACTCAAATACATGAGACAGCCTGTTTCTCCCATGCACACCCCAACACAAAAATCAAAGCCGGGCTCCCAGAGTCCTTAACTCAGATGCTATGATTTAATCCCCTTTGGGGAGCCCCAGTTTCCACTGAGTACATCGGAGAGAAAATCTGAATTCATATCCCAGCCTGCTCGGATGTGGGCTGCTGATTTATTCCTCAGCCCCCCTTTCATTTCCAGGAGCTCAAAGGGGTGGCCAGCACATAGCTGGCTACGGGGTCTCTCATGAGATCACATCAACAATGCAATACTACTGTGAAGAAGGCCAAGCCACTGATGGCAGGGTACACAGCAAAGGATTCTAAAGGCCTGGAACGGGGACACAGCGGGTGGGGTTGTGTAAGCACACTGTGCATGTACCCCATTCATAGCTCATGGTGGGAACCCGAGAATGGCTCATATGATGAAACGAAACTTCAAGGAGAAGGAATTTGAAAACGTGAGGAAATAAGTTAGAAAGGGAAAAAAGTTTAGAAATTAAAATCCATATCACTTCTCCGCATGGAGGGTGCTTAAAATCTCTTATGCAAGAGAGTCAAACCAGGAACCAAAAACACAACAGAAAATAACCCAGTACAATTAAATGGCAATATGCTAGTTTACTGAGGCCAAAAGAGTTTCTCAAGGAAAAGCAAAAAAGTATCTCTCTCCCATTCACAATGCTGATAGAGTTAAACATACAGCTGGGCAGGCAAACTGCATGATGGAGATTTAGCGGGTCAAGAGGAGATCTAAAGATCAAATGGCAAAAACAAGGGCAAATCATAAAATAAAAATACATCAACTGTGGGAGAGTCCGCAGAATCTGTCAGGCCACCGTGGTGTGTAACGGGCAATGAAAGAGAAAGAACCGGGCAGCATCCCTACTCCTGGGTTACTTTTTGACAAATGAATGGTGAGGCACTGCCAGAGGCTGGAGGTACAAAAAGCGACTGAACAACCTGAGCGGTCACAGCCAGTAGCGTAGCGGGGTGTGTGTGTGTGTGTGTGTGTGTGTGCGCGCGTGCAGGGGAAGCAGCCGCTTCCCCTCTGCACATTTTCCAAAAGCGGCGCCTTAGTTAGGGGTAACCATGGCGCAAGCAGGCGGGGCCCACGCACCGCTCTGAAGCTTGGCCTGCCAGGCCGGCGCTGGGCTCCTGCAGGCAAGGGGGGAGCAGCACCTACTCCCCCTCAAAGAAGTCTACAAAGCACGTAGAAAGCCTAGGTAGAGACAACGTCGGAAATGCACCTAGCAGGGGATGGTTAGTATGAGAGCCTTGGGGACGGGATCATCTCACGTATTATAGATTCTGCAGCGCGGAGGCGTGAATCTCTGGGGATTTGCTGTTTTGTCAGACTATTAGCATTGTTTGGAATATGTTTTTCTTGTGGTGTTATACACACGATGCAATTTTGTACTAATGCACTAGCCTGACACACAGCACAAATCCCTCTAGGCGTGTGCACTGCGTGATGGCTTGTCTACATCGCAGTAGCGGCAACTTACGCTCACCCAGCCACTCCTTATTGCTAACCAAGTTATTGGCTCTGCTCCCTGCACACAGATGCCCTGCACTGCTCCGTTTCCTTGAACTTTCTTCATATCACATCCTATACCGTGAAACTCACTGGTGACCATGGATCTTTTCAAAGTGCAGGTGTTGGATAGGTAACACACTTCCTCGTGTGGTGCTCTGTCTCCCCCTAGTGGCTGGGCCACACACAGAGGCCACTAGTTGTGAGCTAACAGAGGTGGATCTTTTAGTAAATGCTCATGGTTTTAGATCTAGAGGTCCTAGGTTCAATACTTGCTGCTGCCACTGACTGCTGCAGGGGCATAACGTTGGAAGTGGTGGCCTAGAGGGGGATTCGAGCAGGCTGTTTTTCCCAGCTGGGGTGGGAGTGTAACCCACACCCACTCAGTGTGCTGCTCTTCCCCCCTCTAGTGGTAGCTGGGCCACATACAGACGGTACAACCTGGGCTAATAGAAGTGGGTCTTTTAACTCAAGCAGTAGAGACTCAAGATTTTCGGTCCAGAGGTGCTGGGTTCAATCCCCACTACCAGCAACCCCTTCAGAGATGTTATGTTACCAGGGGTGTGGATTAGATAAAGATTGCCAACGTTTTCCCGAGCACTGAAGATCATACATGTAATCTGCCACATTATTTCAAGACTATGGAAAGCTACTTTTCCAATAAGAGCCTTGGCTCCTCCAGACTTCCCAGGCCGAGGTCCATTACGACTAGCCCACTCAAACTGCCATCCAGAATCAGTACGTTCTAGTCAGTGTCATTCGGCCAACCACACAAACCAGTGCAGCTATGGACAAGTAGGTGGAACGGTCGACGTGTACACGCAGCAGATCGTCAACGGAGAGGAAAGAGAACTGTGCATGAAGACAAAGGAGATGCTCTGAAAAATGTGTGAATATTCAAATAAGGGAATGTGAGAGACAGTAAAGTAAGGAGAGATTAAAGTCAGCATAGAAAACAGAAAGGACCGGGATCTAAACATGAGGAGTGGAATCTCTACCACAGAAAACAGGCTACATGACACACATTCCTGCATGGCTCATTTAGAACAGCCGTGAGTTGGAGGGGAGGGAATGCCCTTACAACCCCACTGACACTGACCTATTTCCAGCCAGGCCTCAGGGGCCTTTTGCCACATGCTCTTGGTCAGGTGGCTGAGGGGGAAGCTTGTTCTCAGATCAGTGGAATAACCTTGGACCAAGTGCTGGCTAAGGGGAGGGCTGAGACACTGTGACCTCCTCTGCCCACTGGGAAAATAGGGGCAGGTTCCCTCTTCCCCCCACGCGCACTGTAATTACATCCATGGCTCAGATGACAATGACAGCGAGAGCTGCAAAAACAGCTTCACTGAAGAGAGTTGCCAGTCTTCCCCTCTTGCCCTCCAGCAATTCAAAACAGCTGCTCCTCTCTTGGCACATCTGCTCTCCCTCCAGCTGAAGTGTTCGTGTTGGTCCTCATGATGTACAGTACTAACCTTTGTAATTAGCACTCCAAGGCACTGCACATGGATTACCAACAATCCGGAAAGCATACCCTAGAAAACCAACAGCAGAGGCTGAGGATGTCCTATCCTCCAGGAACTCAAAGACTGCAGTATGGGCTCCACCTCAGATCACTGGGCCCCCCCATCCAACATCCTATGGGACAATGGCCCACCTGCTTCAGAGGAAAGCAGAGAAGCCTTATTATGCATCTAACTATGCAACTCAAACCACATGAGGAAACTTCTTCCTGCTCCAAGCAGGAGGTCAGTTTACTCCCTAAGCCTGGGGCACAGAGACCCCTTACCACATATCCCCAAAATTCACAGCCTCTACTATGGATTTATTCGCCCTGATGCAGATCAGTCAGTATCTTGGTGAAAAGACACAGCCCCGGCCACATAGCAGCTGCCAAAACAAACACTGGAAAAGAAACACACCCAGAACCCTCAACCCTCTCTCCTACCCTTCACACCTCCCCTGGAGCATCAACAAGATTGGAAGGGGGTAAGGGAGGGCACACAAAATTCTGATTGCCATTAATAAGGGCGGGGAGCGTTCAACACCTTCCTTGAATCTTACAGAGATCTTTGTCTCAATTATAGCCTTTGGCAGCAAGTTTGACAAGTTAATTATACGTTATTTTTAAAAGTATTTCCTTTGATCAGTTTTACAGTTCTTGCCTCTATTTGACTGAGTGCCCCTCTGTATGGGATGGAATAAATTGAAAGCCTAGCTGGTCTTTACTACACCATCCACCCATGACTTTCTATGCTCTCATCTCTGGTCTCACTTTTCACTATTCCAGATCTAAAAATAGTTCTAGGCCTTTTCAACCCTCCTCTGATAGAGCCCTCCTACCTCCTGGGTGACTAATAATCTTTGTTGCCCTCTCAATCTTTGCTGTATTTCTTGAGTCTTTTTTTGAGATGAGAGACCTGAAAGTGAAGGCTGCTCCCAAGGCGAGGACATCCCATGGATTTGCAGAACAGACATTAGAATACTTTTCATACTCTTCTTTGTCCCTTTTTAATACAGACGAACATGTTATTTCCTGTTCTACCTTCATCATGCAGTGTGGGTGAGATTCGCCTCTGCGCAAAGTTGGTCTCATGCAGGATTTAGGTGGTTCGCACACCTTGAGTTGGCCCGTGCACAGGGGTGAATTTAACCTAAGCAAACCGCATCACCACACCATGGCCACCTAGGCCACTTTCCTCTGCAGAGACACTTACTTCCAGACCCATCTCTGTGGATGAACAGTTTAAGCTGCTCCTCTCAATGCATGTTACCCAGCTCCTGACTGGAGCCAGTTTCAACTACCACTGTATTGTCCAAATACCTACTTTTGTTAGGACTTTCTGGAGTTTATGATCCTCCTCTTGCACTTGAGTTATTGATACAATAGCCCATAATCTCCCCTTTGATATGGTAGAATTTCAGCACCCAGACAATGATTTTTAAAACTCATATCAAATTACTGGCAAATACACCCCAATGCTATTTTCAGAGGCGTGCTGTGACAGGGCCTAACCGGGAACTCACATTAGCCAGTCTATCATCCAAAGAAGTCAGCAGGGCATTACTGTGCAAATATAGATACCTATTTCAGAGCTTTGCACAGTATCAGCAGAGGCTAGCATAGACTTATGGAGCCGTGCACTGTGGGTAGTTATCCCACAGTTCCCACAGTCTCTGCCGCCCACTGGAATTCTGGGTTAAGCTCCCAATGCCTGATGGGGCAAAAACATTGTCACGGGTGGTTTTGGGTACATGTCGTCAGTCGCCCCTCCTTCCGCGAAAGTAACGGCAGACAATCGTTTCGCGCCAGACACCAGGGCAATTAGAAGAGCACAGCAAGGCGCGCTGCGCATCAGAGAGACTTTGAGAGCCAGTTTTATGACTGGCCAGGCTTCGGTATGACAGTTGTGTGTGTTCCTCCTTGATGCAAACCCACCCCCTTTGTTTATTTTAATTCCCTGTAAGCTAACCACCCTCCCCCCTCGAAATAAAGTAACTATTGTTTTGAAACCATGCATTCTTTATTAATTAAAAAAAAGAGAGAGATAACGGACAAGGTAGCCCGGGTGGGGTGGGGGAGGAGGGAAGGACAAGGCCACATTGCTTATTGTAGCCACACTAAAAATCAAACTTTTTGAATGACAGCCTTCTGTTGCTTGGGCCATCCTCTGGAGTAGAGTGGCTGGGTGCCCGGAGCCTCCCTCCCCTCCTCCCCTGTGTTCTTGGGCATCTGGGAGAGGAGGCTGTGGAACATGGGGAGGAGGGTAGGCGGTTATACAGTGGATGCAGCGAGGGTCTGTGCTCTTGTTGGCTTTCCTGCAGCTCCAACAGACGCTTCATCATGTCCGTTTGCTCCTCCATTAGCCTCAGCATCGCGTCCTGCCTGCGCTCTTCGTGCTCACTTAATTCTTTTCTGGCCTCTGCCACCAAATGCCTCCATGCATTAAGCTGTGCCCTATCAGTGCGGGAGGACTGCATGAGCTCGGAAAACTTGTCACCGCGAGTGCATTTTTTTCACCTTCTAATCTGCGATAACCTCAGGGACAGAGATGATACGGGGAGCGTAGAAACATTCTACGCTCTATGATTCTGAGGGGACTGCATGGTCACCCGTGCTGCTGAGTTCACCACGCTGACCAAACAGGAAATGAAATTCAAAAGTTCCCGGGCTTTTCCTGTGTACCTGGCTAGCACATTGGAGTTCAAAGTGCTGTCCAGAGCGGTCACAAGGGAGCAGCCTGGGATAGCTCCCGGAGGCCAATACTGTCGATTTGCGTCCACATTACCCCAAATTCAACCCAGCAAAGTCGATTTTAGCGCTACTCCCCTTGCCGCGGAAGAGTACAGAAGTTGGTTTTTCAGAGCCCTTTAGGTCGACGGAACGGGGTTGGTTGTGTGGACATATTCATTTTTAAATCAACCTAACGCGGCTAAATTTGACCCAATCCCATAGTGTAGAGCAGACCTTAGACTGGCTACCTTAGAGGGCTACATTAAACTCTCTAATGTAGCCATGCCCTAAGTCTGCCCTGAGAGCAAATTTAATCCCCTTTCCCTCCACTGGGTGGTTAGCAATGCAAAATATAGGGTGAAACCGAGGCGCACACAAGCTTAATAAAAACTAATAATAAAAACTGGCCAGCAGTCTCCTTGGCCAATGGGCGAGTTAGGCTGAGGTTATGTGCTAGTCAAAGCCCAGGAACTCGTCTCTCACAGACACCAAAAAGCAGAAGATAAACCCAGGCCCCAGAACTGCAAAAATGCCGAGTATTCCCGTCTCTTGACGGATGTCGGCGAAAGCTCAGCGAGCTTTTGGCTCATCTTCGGTTCTCAGAGCCCCCCACCCCAGCGCGGCGGAGTGCAGGCACAGAGCCTCACTCTGTATTTGCACAGGGCTAGGGGAAGCCACCTTGCTGTGTTGGCAATATACAGATTACTTTTTCAAATAAACAGAAGCACAGCTTGTGCGATAATTATTGATCCTCCGCTATTTTTAGCCTCCTGTTCGCACCACACATTCTTCTTAGAGTCACAACACAAGCTTCGTGTAAAAACCACTTGGAAGATAGCTAGCGGCAAGCAGGGCCAATCCAGGGCTAGTAGAAGCCTCTGGGCAGCAAGGGTGCAAAGGGAACTGGAGGAAAAACATTTAAGAGGAAAGGCGTTAGGCAGAAAAAACAGAAAACCCCCAGATAGAGACTACTGCTCGTGTTGCAAGGAGACGCCTGCTGTCCGATCTGTAGGAGACACTGCTATTCACCAGAGAGGGGTTCCTCTGCAGAGTAAGCCAATGAATTGCCTGGCTAAGGGGTGAAGAGGATTTCCTTTTAAATCCCCTTGCCCACATACAAAGCAGACAGATTGTGGTTTTATAGCTTTGGGACTTCCAAGGGCTCAGGTTTTTCGTGACCCAGTTCCCCAGCGGTGGGTGATGCTCATTAATTTTTCAGATTGCAGCTGAGGCTGGTAAAAGGGGGCAGGGTCTCCAGCTCTGCAGACTGAAGACCTTTATTTATCCACAAAGCAGGTATGGTCAAACCGACTGGTGAATGTAGGCACCGCAGTAATAAAGGCAACACTGAGTTTGGAACAGAAGCTCGTTTATCTCATTTGATTAAAGTGGACGGATTTAGTCATGGTACAAAACTACTCATTAAAGCCACGTTCAACAGCTGTTACTTTATTCTTTTTTCAACCCTAGTCCACCCCAAACAAAAAAGGCATCTCCACCCCTGCAGCTAACATAAAAGCCTCTCCATGCTGTCCTCTGCCAACATGCCTCGACCTTTCCCTGGAAGTTTACACTCCAGGAATAAGAGGGGCTCGCCGCACATTCAGTCTCCAGAAACTGTCAACAAGCAGGGCACCATTTGTGCCAATTGCACTTGTGGTTTCCGTGATGGGGAACTGGACTGGGACCCACCAATTCATTCCAAAACAGGTCACCGAAGAGCCATTGGATAGCAAGAACTGTCCACCACTGTTGAATGAGAATGGGTGGTGATCTGATGGTAGAGATCAGCATTTTCAGTCCAGGGGATATGGCTAGAGAACCAACTTTCAAAGGAGGTCAGGCAAATACAGAGTCTATCTTTAGGAAATGCTGCAAAACCTTCCTCTTTGAGAAAGCCCTCCCACCAAAGAATGACGCTCACAACACTGGCACCCCTTTCCATCCTTAAACTCTAACCAAGCCAAAAAATAAAAATAAAAACCAAAACCTCCAGTCCGAGCAGAGTTTTCATCCTGAAAAGAGAGAAAGACCAGAGACTCCATGAAGTCCACTAGGGAATTCACCCTTGATTTTTTTTTACTTTTGACTTTACTATGGTGATAGGCGGCAGTATAATGGCTACACATGAGACGGAGGTCTAATTTCCAGCTAGGGTAGACATATCTGCGTAAGCTCTGATCAAGTTAGGGCACTAAAAACAAAAGTGTAGTCACGGCGGCTTGAGCAGCAGGACAGGCGAGGGAGGCGCTCAAGTAGGCACCTAGGGTTTCAGACGGGATCGTGCTCAGGGTGGATAGCCCATCCCACCACTCTTATGCTTCTATTTTTAGCAGGCTAGCTTGATCACAGCCAGCACGGATATGTCCATATGAGCTGGAAATTATATCTCCAGCTCCAGTGTACAAATACCCTACAATAGCTAGATCGAAGGCGCCTATCTCACTACGTCTGTAAGTTCCAGAAGCAGAATTTGTAAATGCTTTAAATGTGTATACTGGGAGTTATTTCCACAAGAGGTGCACATTTTACCTAAAGGAAACCCACACTCACTTTCCTTAGTGCCACAGCATGAAGGCTCAGAGGGCAGCAGTGCTTGTCACCAGGTATAAACTGTAAAAGGTATAATTTCCCGGCGCTCTTAATTCCAGTTGGCATTTCTCTGCTGAACGCTTGGGGCTGTCATCTTGCTCATTACTGACCCTGGAGTCGTGGGAGCCCAGTGGAAGGAAGTGTGAACCAGTTTCCATGCTGTTTTAACAGGCATAAAAAACAACCTTCACATTTCTGAGCTGTGCCAAACGTGTGCAGTTTTCCTTTTATTTGCACTTTCGGGTTACAGCTCCTAGCATCAAAGTGCTGGGAAAGCCTCAGTCGTATGTTACTTTCACCCAGGTTCTGCCATTTCTGTCAGATGCCGTCATACTTCTTTTCACGGAGGTTGATTTGTGAAGAAACACAAAGACAATTAGGGAAATCCCTGATTTACGTGCTCAAACTGAAAGTACAGCATTTAATACAGAGAATTAAAAAATGAATGTAACTGATGGAACTAACTTCACACCCCTAGAAGGCTCAGATATTGCGTACGTGATCACTTGCTTGTCCATTCTGGATGATGTTCTGTATCCCTCATGCCACACTCTTCAGGTTATTTGGAATCTGCCCTCGACTCTAGGTGCCACTTCCAGCCTTCCTGACTTCTGCAACGTTCCTCCTCTGAGGACTTTGTGCAGAGACAGTCCAGTCCATACTGTTCCAGTGGCATGCTTCCTTGCAGAGTCTTTAGGTACATAAATACTACAAGATGCAAGACAAAAACAGTACCTTTCGAAGGCCACATGTGGGTTAAATATCTTCCCAAACATGTGCTTCCAAACTTCTTAGGGCTATGGGCTGACCGCTGTGCTCCCTGCAGAGGTGTGCACAGCGGGGAATTGGCCGTCCCTGCGCTACTATGTATGCTATTTAGTTGTCCTTGTGTATTATTTCTGTAATCAGCTGCAATCATCCTGTTCCTTATATGAGCCCTGGAGGGTTACCCAGGCTAAATAAGCCTGTCCAAAAATCAATGGCCTCCACTTTGGCCTCACTTTTCCACTTTGCAGGCCTTCCATAATTGGATTATTGCAATGAATTATTCAGGAAATAGTCAATACAGCATGGTCTCTATCAATTTCCTTTAAATTCCCTGAAGCACAGCCTCAGGGGTACTTGCTGTATTTATGGGGGAGGGGAGCCGTCTCTGCAGATTCGTATGGAGATAGGTTGAAAATGGAGAAGTGCCAGAAGCGATTTCAGCCTAACATCCTTCTCAAACCAAGCTCACTAAGGGCAATAACTTTAAATCTATCCCAAAAATGAATACAAAGTCAGAGACTGTCAGATTTACAAAGGAGTCTAACTGTTAAGTGACAGGTTTGCTGACTCAATCGCCAGTGTTTATTTACTTACCAGATGGCAGCTGCTGCGTTAAATCTAAGCGTGCATGTGTGTCTTGTACGTATCTTCCTAAAGCTGCACTGATTGTAGCGATTTCTTAACACGAGTTAAATCGAATAGACAAAAGTTGGTTTCATTTGAAACCAGTAATATGTTACTGGTCTGGCTGGAGAACAACTGCAATGTGTCACTGTGGCTTCCCCCAGCGTCAGGAAGCTGCATGAACCGGATCCCATGCTAGGCAAAGTTTGCAATTTTGGAAGCAGCATGAGAGGATGAGATGAGCTCGTGGGCCGCTACGCTGGTTTATAAGATTTGGGTAACGGGAAAAATATTTATAGTAAACAAGCAAAGTATTTTCAGCCCCAGGAAAGTATCCACAGAGAAGTATGAATATACTCACAAGGACTGGATGGCTCAGCTCAGACAGACCCGTACTGCATAGCAAGAAGCAGAAGTGCGAGAGAAAGGAAGAAATAAGCTCCTCTGTATTGCACTGTCATGGGGAAACAAGTCCTTTCAAACCACTTTCCCCTTTGATTCCACAGACACTGTGGAGTCAGTCACAGTTCCCAGGAGGATGGTGTGAAAAGACGGCTCCTTGTCAGCATTTCCAAAAGAGCACTTGCAGTACCACAGCAGTGCTTGCCGCCAAAACGGAGGGCTGGTTAGTTCTTTATCAAAGATCTGGGGAATGTTTGGAGAGAGACTGCCAGAACCGCTTTGCAGTGCAGGGCTTCTAAAGCAACAACAGCAACCACATCCATTGCCCTCAACAGAGGGCAGACCAGAGCATACAAACATACAGCCTGCCATCTACTTCTTCGGACAGTGTCCGACCCAATGCCCAGCAGGAGTTGATGTCAGTGATCAGGCCTTACGTTAGCTACTCGGGCTTCAGTCACTGATTCCCCCAGAGAGAGGCCTTCCCATTTCCGTGCTCTCAAGAAAACTGCTTGTGGAACAGCTGACATTTCTACAGGAGAAAAAGTCCTAGTAAAAATCTTGATGTCTTTGAATTGACAGTCTAGAAGGTGGGTAGGGGATAACGTATCACAGTGCATATATATAAAAAAAAAAAGGCTAGTGGAGCATGAGATCCGAATTCACGTCTTGGCTCTATTCTCAGCTCTGACACCAATTTACTGTGTGTACTTGGGCATGTCTCTCAACCTCTGTACCTCAGTTTTTCCATCTCTAAAACGGATACAATGCTTACCTGTTAAGTGCTCTGAGATCCTCAGCTGGAAGGTGCTGCAGAAATGCAAAGTATTATTCGCTGGGAACAAAAGCCAGGATAGGAAGAGATTCAGTTACTCAGCCAGTGAGGTCCAGCAAGAGTCAATAAGACTATTTCAATTTAAAGGGACACAAACAACTTCAACTCTAGCGAAATCCAATTTTTCAGTTAAAAAAGTTTCAGATACCACTCCTGCCTGAGTCTCCCTACAATTCTAGTGGCGTTACAACGACAATATTTTAAGTGCTTTTCTTTCCCCTGAAGCTGTGTGAAAAACCTCATACAAACAGAGGGAGAAACTGACTATACAAGGGAAAGAGTGGAACTGTCTATGCAGAATGTGCAGCCAAATACACCAAGGAAACAAACTACAAAAACGATACAGTCATGGCAGGTGTTACAGGTAAACAACAGTAAGTAAAGAAAAGTGTCGATGGCAGTCTGTCCATGGAATGAGGCAGAGATGTGCATGAGGGTCTGAGTCTGGTGTTCAGGTAGGATTTCCTTTCGTTCTGCAAAGCGGCCAAGGCTGCATGAGAGTCGTGAGTCTGAGTAAAAGAAATTATCATAATGTTTCGGTGGCGAGATTAAGAGCCACAGAAGTCGCTCAGCAGCTGGGACCCTGTGAGAGAAAGTGCCGGCTGACTGAGGGTTTGAACACAGCGACTCGCTCAAGCCGGTGAGCTGTCAGCTTTAGAGTTGATTTGCTGGTTAATATCCACCCCTGCTTAAAAGGAAAAACAGGAACTACGCACATACCATAAACACACAAAGACTAGGAAAAAATATCTCGTGTCTGTTCCACTTATTTCTCTCCCAACAAGGAAATAACTCACTCCTAGAGTCCAATCTTTCCTGTTTGGAAGCAATTACAATAACAAATAATATTTAGTATTTATATAGGACCTAATCCGATTCCCCCTGAAGTCAGTGGAAGTTTTCCGATGGACTTCATGGAGACTGAGATTTGCCCCACAGAACATTACAAACATGATCTAACACCCCCATTAGACAGATATTAGCAGCCCAATTTTACATGTGGGGAAACAGGCAGAGAGGTTAAATACACCCAAGGCAGGAGACTATACCAAAGATGGGCTCCTAATCTGCAGCGCAGTTCCTGAACTCCAATCCCAGAGACCCTTCCTCTTCCCCTGAAACAAGCTGGCCTTTTAGCTCTGTCACGGTTATCAATTCCAACTAAGGAGCTCTACACTATGGGTTATGTACTTCACACCACTTAGCCATAGAACAGCTTCAGGGTGGTTTTTCCCTGCTACCAGAGGCAATCTAAAGCATCACAGCAGACAGTGGTCTGGGAGCTCAGTATTAGTCCTCTGGCTTCCCTGGCACTTGCAATTCAAGCCTTAAAACCCATCACTCGTTGGAAGTGTCGGCTAACGGGAGCGTGATGGTTCAGGGTGAATAGCTCAGAATCTGGCTACTCATAAGTAATTCAGTTCCACGGTTTAGAAGAGTGATGCTAAGGGCACTCTTAGCAAGTTGGATAAACTACATACTTCTCTAGTACAAAGCTGCTCAAAGTGAAGACAGACACTAGTTCCTGCATCCCAGGGTGGACAGAAAAGGGGTCTCAGCACAGTGTGAACTCTCTAACATTACAAAGCTCAAAACAAGCGCTTTTGCAAGGCTGCACATTCCAGGGACTCTGCATACTTCACGTAGTCATTTAATTATCCCTTTCAATAGCTCAATTAAGTTATGTAAGGATCTCAACTCTGCACTCCCAGGACCGGATGCTCTCTAAGGCGGGGGAGAAGCAAGAAGGGTCATTCCGAGACAACTTTACACTTCTGGGGTACAAATCACCCATGCAATGGGACTTTCAATCCCATTCTGGGGGCGAGCATAGACCATCTCATCCCTGCTGCTTTTAAAAGTACTCATTTCACAGACTGGCACCTGTGAACGGTGATCTTATTAACAGATCCTTGCTTTGAACTGTGATTATTTCCCCTTTCCCAAGCAGCTGGCCACACAGTTCAGAGAATGCATCTGAGTTCAGGTAAAGCTTTGCACACACGCAGAGAGAATGACCTTCCAAAGCAGAGCTGGAGAGTGCCTGGCTGTAAACAGAATGTTTTGGCATCACTTGGGTTCACCTGACAGACTATCCCTTGTTCAATTGCTAAAAATCCTAAACACACACAGGAGGCTGCCACCGAGATAGAATCGCTACAGAGGATCCGGGGTGGGATACAAGGTAATTCAGGAAAACAAATGACATGGGAAAAAATGTATAAAGAACTTTGTTTCACAGCTGCTGGCTTTAAAGTCTATGAACTCTGAATCTGGGAATCAGTCAGGACCCCTTAAAGTTACAAGTTTAGTCCATTCTAAACCCTATTTTTGACACATTATCCTTTCCCCAAAATGGAAAAATACTACTGGCCTGAAACTTACATTAGTGTTCCATTTTATTTACCAAACCTGTATGCAGCAAAAGCATCTAGTTTGAGTACCAGCTCTGGGACTCTTGCTGTAGAAAATGAAAACCCTGCTAAGGGTGTGGAAAACATCCATATGCCATCCAACAGGATGTGGAAAATGGAGGAGAGGCACTTTGGGTGGAATGCTCCACCATTTGACCTTATAAAGATGTAGATTTAAAACCTGGTTCCACTCTACACTCTGTAAAGAAACAGAAAGTAAGGCCGATAAAACTGAGTGCTGGGGGCCATGAGGTCTGCCTAAGACTTGCACTATTTGTAAATTACTGTGGTTTAGAGAAGTGCACAAGAGAATGTCCCTCAGTTTTAACTAGCCTCAGACAGTTCATCAGATGAGTAGTAGACAAGAGATACCAGATCTGCATATATATAGTTTAATTTCCTGAAATAATCAGAGAACTAGGTTTAGACTTTTAAATACAAATGGATCATAGCTCCTGGGTATTTATGACTCAGGCAGCACATGCTGGTTCTGTCACATTTCTTTTTTAATTCGTTTTCCCTGCTGGAGTGAGTCTAATAACCCATCTATAGCCCCTCTCCCTAGATGGCTCTAAAACCTCTCCATAGCAGATTGAAGCAACAATCAAAGGCGCACCACCAACCCAGTAGTCACACGGAGCTGGTAACTAGTGGCATTGAAGAAATTTGGTTGGGGCTAACTCAAATGTTTCATTTAAAAGTCACACTGGTATATTGCAAAGAAAACCTTCCAAATGGGCAGGGCCGGCTCCAGGGTTTTGGCCACTCCAAGCAGCCACAAAAAAAAAAAGAAGCCGCGATCGTGATCTGCGGCGGCAATTCGGCGGAAGGTCCTTCGCTCCTAGCGGAAGTGAGGGACCGTCCACCGAATAGCTGGACCTGCCGCCCTTGTCCGGAGTGGCCGCCCCAAGCACCAGCTTGCCAAGCTGGTGCCTGGAGCCGGCCCTGCAAATGGGACCAGACACAGTGCTGCCTGACTGAGTCTGCAGACAGACAGAAAAGTTGCCCTGAGAGATGTGATCCACCCCGTATTTTTCTCAGTGAGTGTTAACTCTGTAGTAGAGCCTGTCAGGAATTTTCTGACGAAAACTTTGTATTTTAAAATATTTTTGAGTTGGGGATTCATTGAAACTGTTTTAGGAAAGGGTTGGTTTTGACAAAGTTTCCCATTTTGAAAAAAAATTGAGAAAAAAAGTTTCTAAATTGTCTACTCTAAACCACCCACCTTGACATTTTCAAAACCAAGTTTTGTCTTAATGTGAAGCAACTTTTCATTTGAAATTTTAGTTAAGTTATACTAAAAAAGTAAACAGTATCTTTAAAAGGTCAAAATTAACATTTCAATTGACCCAATTTGAAAGTTATTTTCAATTATTGGTTTGTGAAATTTTTCAAGATTTAAACTTTTTGCCCCAATTCAGGATGGGAAACTTTTTTGAAATCCTGAAAATGCTCAGGGGATGAGAAAACAGTTTCCCACCTAGCTCTCCTGTGTAGTCTATGGCAATTTACATGGTAACATACACATTTCACTACTGAAAGAAGCGACAAAGAGTCCTGTGGCACCTTATAGACTAACAGACGTATTGGAGCATAAGCTTTCGTGGGTGAATACTCACTTAGTCGGATCTCACCGCTGGTCATTTTAGCCAAAACCACTCAGCTACTCAGAGATTGTATGCAGAATCTGGGTAGTGCCGTCACTGCTCCTTCCCTCATTACTCACCATTTTATCTTCAACCCCATGCAGATAGCAGTTCATTATCAGCACATATATTCTCAACACATCATTTGCCCAGCCTAAAAGTAGTAGTTGCTAATCAGAGCTTTAAATTAGTCACCTGGATTCATCCTCCCTAGATCACAGAATCATAGAATACTAGGGTTGGAAGAGACCTCAGGAGGTCATCTAGTCCAACCCCCTGCTCAAAGCAGGACTAACACATCTAAATCATCCCAGCCAGGGCTTCGTCAAGCCTGACCTTAAAAACCTCTAAGAAAGGAGATTCCACCACCTCCCTAGGTAACCCGTTCCAGTGCTTCACCACCCTCCTAGTGAAATAGTTTTTCATAATATCCAACCTAGACCTCCCCCACTGCAACTTGAGACCATTGTCCTTGTTCTGTCATCTGCCACCACTGAGAACAGTCTAGATCCATCCTCTTTGGAACCCCTTTCAGGTAGTTGAAAGCAGCTATCAAATCCCCCCTCATTCTTCTCTTCTGGAGACTAAACAATCCCAGTTCCCTCAGCCTCTCCTTGTAAGTCATGTGCCCCAGCCCCCTAATCATTTTTATTGCCCTCCGCTGGACTCTCTCCAATTTGTCCACATCCTTTGTGTAGTGGGGGGACCAAAACTGGACGCAATACTCCAGGTGTGGCCTCACCAGTGCTGAATAGAGGGGAAAAATCACTTCCCTCGATCTGCTGGCAATGCTCCTACTAATACAGTCCAATATGCCATTGGCCTTCTTGGCAACAAGGACACAGCTGACTCATATCCAGCTTCTTGTCCACTGTAATCCCCACATCCTTTTCTGCAGACCTGCTGCTTAGCCAGTCAGTACACAGCCTGTAGTGGTGCATGGGATTCTTCCTTCCTAAGTGCAGGACTCTGCACCTGTCCTTGTTGAACCTCATCAGATTTCTTTTGGCCCAATCCTCTAATTTGTCTAGGTCACTCTGGATCCTATCCCTACCCTCCAGCATATCTACCTCCCCATCTGCAAACTTCCTGAGGGTGCAATTCATCCCATCATCCAGATCATTAATAAAGATGTTGAACAAAACCGGCCTCAGGACCAACCCCTGGGGTGCTCCACTTGATACCAGCTGCCAACTAGACATGGAGCCGTTGATCACTACCCATTGAACCCAACGATCTAGCCAGCTTTCTATCCACCTTATAGTCCATTCAGCCAATCCATACTTTTTTTTAACTTGCTGGCAAGAATACTGTGGGAGACCGTATCAAAAGCTTTGCTAAAGTCAAGATATATCACATCCACCACTTTCTCCACATCCACAGATCCAATTATCTCATCATAGAAGGCAATCAGGTTGGTCAGGTATGACTTGCCCTTGGTGAATCCATGTTGATTGTTCCTGATCACCTTCCTCTCCTCCAAGTGCTTCAAAATGAATTCCTTGAGGACCTGCCCCATGATTTTGCCAGGGACTGACGTGAGGCTGTAGTTCCCCGAGTTCTCTTTCTTTCCTTTTTTAAATATGGGCACTATATTTGCCCTTTTCCAATCGTCCTTGACCTCCCCTGATTGCCACGAATTTTCAAAGATAGCGGCCAATGGCTCTGCAATCACATCAGCCAGCTCTCTCAGCACTCTTGGATGCATTAGATCTGGACCCATGGACCTGTGCATGTCCAGCTTTTCTAAATAGTCCTTAACCTGTGCTTTCACCACTGAGGGCTGGTCACCTCCTCCCCATACTGTGCTGCCCAATGCAGCAGTCTGGGAGCTGACCTTGTCTGTGAAGACTGAGGCAAAAAAAGCATTGAGTACTTCAACTTTTTCCACATTATCTGTCACTATTTTGCCTCCCCCATTCAGTAAGGGTCCTACACTTTCCCTGTCCTCCTCCTTGTTGATAACATACCTGTAGAAACCCTTCTTGTTACCCTTCACATTCCTTGCCAGCTGCAACTCCAGTTGTGCCTTGGCCTTCCTGATTACACCCCTGCATGCTCTAGCAATATTTTTATACTCCTCCCTAGTCATCAGTCCAAATTTCCACTTCTTGTAAGCTTCCTTTTTGAGTTTAAGCTCACCGAAGATTCCACTGTTAAGCCAAGCTGGTTGCCTGCCATATTTGCTATTCTTTCTGCACACTGGGATGCAAAAGATCATGCAACAGAGATCCTGTGTGCTCAGATCTCTTCCTGCCACCTAGGCATTCCATTTCTCCTGAATCCACAGAGAGACTCCATGAAATAGCAAAGGAAGGAGCGGAGAACAAGCAGTGAGGCTTGGGAAGATACTGTCTCCCCCCACCCCAACTGACTATAGTCAGAAAAGATAGTATAGTGGCAGGGATCCCCATGGTGCAGGTGCCCTGGGAAGTTCCCTGCTAGAGCAACTCCGGTGCAGTCATGCTTCTGGGGACACGGGTTGCGTGGCTAGGAAGTGTATCTGATATGGAGGCACAGCCTCCATGCAGATGGCCTTAACTCCTGCACCTTGCCAGCAATCTGGAAGGTTTGGATCCAGGGGTCCTGTGATCTATTCCATGGAGCCACACATCCCCCCCTCAGCCCACGTTAAATGGAATGATGGGGAGGAACTCTGTGAGGAGGCCCTTGGGGAGAGTCCTCCCCCAGAGCCATTTCTCACAGGGTGAGAGGAAGATCCAGGCCAATGGTGGCAAGAAACCAAACTAATAAAGCTGTTTTCCCTTTGCGGCTAGCAAAGCAAAAGCAAAGGAGGAGTTGGTGTCAGGACAGCCCTTCCAGTTGAGCTCATGGTTTTAAATCAGTCTTTGGAAAGATCATTTGTAGTCATATAGCCGGTATTCTCTGCTTTCGTTTGTTACAGAGCTGTCCCCTCGGGTATAGCATTCCCTTCTCTCGCGCTCCACATAGCCTGCTCTGGAGAGAGACAAGTGCAAGATCCCATCATGCAACACAGACAGAATCTCCTGTTCATCAGAGATGCAGTTCACTGAACAAACAAAGGGACACCACACCCAGGAGACCAAAGGAAGAGAGTAGAGAGCAATTCAGAAAGAAAGCAAAAGAAAGACTGTTCATGGAAACACACATTAAACAGCTGATCTAGAAATGAAATGTAAACAGCCAGCTCACACAAGTCCTCAACTCACCATGCATTTGTGATGCAACACTGACTCTCAAAGCAAAACACTAGCGATACAGGGGGAACACAATCTAACACACAACAGTTCTGCTCTCCTTAGGGTGAATAAAAAAATGGATTTTAAAAATACAAATATTAAAATCAGATATTTGTATTTAAATCTTTTTTACATTTACATTAAGCGCAGGTTTTTTTTAAATATAAACCAATTTAAAATTAAAATTGAAATGAACAACCTATGTTAAGGCCTTAACTTATTATTAAAATCATTTCAATGAAATACAAAAAAATAATATTAAGAAATACATGTTCGCTGCATAAAGGTAAACCACTCAACTGACAGAACAAGGAGCAATGGTCTCAAGTTGCAGTGGGGGAGGTCCAGGTTGGATATTAGGAAACACTATTTCACTAGGAGGGTGGTGAAGCACTGGAACGGGTTCCCTAGGGAGGTGGTGGAGTCTCCTTCCTTAGAGGTTTTTAAGGCCCGGCTTGACAAAGCCCTGGCTGGGATGATTTAGTTGGGAATTGGTCCTGCTTTGAGCAAGGGGTTGGACTAGATACCTCCTGAGGTTCCTTCCAACCCTGAGATTCTATGATTCTATGAACTGGTGGGAGTCACTAGCTGAGACCCTAGAACCAGAGTTTGCTCAAGTGCTAACCCAGCTTTTCACAGCAGTAGCCTCTTCTGCCTGCTGTTGTTTCTACCAAGTTCAGAAAAACAGGACTGGGTGTGTATTTTTTGTTAATAAACAAGATTACATCAGTCCCAGACTCATAGAAATGACCCAGGTCATCTAGTCCCATCGCCCCGTGCAGAGGCATGATTAAGAATACCTAGACCAATGATACTCAGACTGAGTCTCGCAAGCAGCTCTTTAACATGCGGCTCTTGGCAGCACCTGATATTAAAACACTGTATGATTTAATTGTTAACCAATCTGGATGCTTTTACTATGTTATTCATCAATTGTAGTTCATCTAATAATACTGAGTCATTTTGTTGTGAGAATATTATATATACACACACAAAAGAATATTACATTATATAATGTATATAATAATATGTATATATCACACACATATATAAATAGATACACACTAAATACGTCCCCGTCATACTGTTATATAGGAATACAGCGGAACCCCAATTATCCAATCTAATTGGGACCAGGGCCAGATCGAATAACCAAAAACCTGGATAAACTGGAGAATGGGCAGCGGGACTCCTGCTGTCAGGCTCGCATGACGGGGCTCCCGCTGCCCAGGGCTGACAGCCCGAGCCCCAGCTGCTGTCAGCCTTGGGTGGCTGGTGGTTTGGTTAATACAGAGAGCCGGATAAAGGAGGCTTGGTGAAACCGGGTTTTACAGTATATAGTACTATATAAATGAAACAATGAATTCACACTACTGTGGCTCTTTTGCGTAATGCTGATCACGAATTTAGCTCCTGAACCAGTAAGGTCAGAGTATCACTGACCTAGACCATCAAGAATATGCTTGACCCAGATCCCCAATTTCTCCTCCTAAGAGAAACAACCCTGCAAGGTCCTGAACTTCAACTAACACCTCAAGTCAAAGGGACAACAATATTATTTTTAAATTCCCACTGATGAGGGTAAAGAGAAGAAGGAAAAAAAAAAAAAGAAAGATCCTTGTGTGAATACATTTGAAAATTTGTACGGCACCTAGATACCCCGGTGAAGAATGCAGTATACACTAGGCAGCACTTAAAGGTTAGCAACCACACACACACACACACGTCTAAAAACTGCATAACCCCATTTCCTTGCTTCAGAAACGCTGAACATACAATAGCACACAAGGACTAATTGAGACTCAGATACTTCACCTTGGCACTAACAGAGTGTGTCTGATTGGCAATATCATACTCTCTCCTTAACAAGTAAAATCAACGTGAGCTTTCTAACAACTGATGGTTTCACATGCTGTTCCTCCTTCAGTGAAGGACACAGCTAAAACCTGGCGTGATGGAAGACGTTTCTTTCACACAGCAAAGCACCTTGCTACACTGATGGTGCCTCCCAAGATGGATTCATACTAGTTTTGTACTGAGGTTCTTTTAACCAGTGCTTTATTCCTGCTGCACAGTAAATTGGTGTATTTTGCAGTTAATATGACAAGGGTTTTGGATCTCACTGCTGTGTCTACACTGAGCTTTATCTTCAAGCCTCCCAATAGTGCTGCAGCCCGAGGAACTCCACTGGTGGTCCACACTGCTTAGGAGTAGAATGTAAGCATAGAGATGTTATTAACTTGTAGGATTGGAAAGGAATCCAAAATGCAAGTATTGTGGTAATGAGCTCTAGTCATGTCTGATCTGTGCAATGTGGAAGCAGAATGAAGATTTCCCATACCAACTCCACCCAGAGCTTTGGCTGCTTTACAGAATAAGAAATGTACTGCTCCACTCAAGAGGCAGGAGTGAAATATGTTCCACTTCACTCACTCTTGTGTACATGGAAGCAAACTCAGCAACTTAATCCCCAGCAAGCCAAGGCTGGAAAGCCTCACTTTCTAAATACACCCATTGATATGGGAATCAGCAGGAGTCACATTTTTCTGTCTGCAGATGGCAAGAGACACTAGACAGATAGAGAATGGAAGTTTCTGGGCTTACAGGATGCTAACAGTAAGAGAAGAAAATATCTTAGACAATCAACAAGGACCCATGTGTTCTGGTTTTTTTAAACAGAATTAAATATGAAAGTGAATTCTGCAATCAGCTCAACCTCCTATGGGCTTTTTATCTGTTTATTAATTTCAGTTTATTTTATGGTGCCGCCACATGGTGAATCCTCCAGGTGCTGCAGATTTCTATAGTGATGATGTTTAACTGCACTGGAGAAGCCGGTTAGCATTCCTTCCAGCTTCCCCCATCAGAGGACAATTCTCTTTCCATCCCCTGGGCACATGAGTTTTGGGGCCTGAACTCCTAGTTCTCCACGCAGACAAACCTTACCAGCAATCAGCTGTTTCAACTGTCCCCACCCCAATCTCTGCATCTTCAGTAAATAAGGATGCCGTGTGCACTGAACACTTCCGCTAACAATGATCAGCAGTGAAATAGTTAATGCTGACATTTGCATCATCATTATTAGGCTTCAGGGCCAGCACCCCCCCCCACCCCTGCCCCCAAACAGATGGAAGCAATTCACCTCTTGATAGAGCTACTGTTTCAGGCTTTTTGCAGACATCACTATACTATCAGTTACACTTATTTCGCATTCTGGTTTTCTTTGCAACCACAAGGACCAGACACTTCAATTTTTTTAAAAAGGAAGAACACTTAGATGTGGAGCACAATTTAGATGTGGCAAAGTTTGAGGCCGAGGCTGTGGCAAAGAAAGGGTTCTGATCATAGTCCATGCCCTAGAAAGACAGGATACTGCCCTGGAGAGAGGACACAGATGCAGTTTACAATGGACCTAAGCCAAAGATCAAGAAGTGTCCCCCACTCTCTCTCCAAGCAGACCTCTCCCATCTCCTGCTGTTTAACAAGGGGTGGGGGGACCAACACAATCTTCCTTCATTACTGTCCTCATCTCAGCAAAGGGCCTTCAATGAACCTTCCTGTCCAGTGAACAGACACACAGCTCTGCCAAGACTGACACAGCAGATAATTTCACATTATTTCTGCTGGATGGATGAGGCTGGGACAATGCAGGCTAAAAACATTTAGTGCCTCTCAGATGGCTTCAAAACACACCCCAACCCCAGAGAGTAGTGAGGAAACCGAAGAAAAAGAAAATCTGATTAAATTAGAAAAGATATGTTATGTGCCTTTCCTAACTAGGCATTTGTAGCAGTGGATTCTTGTGGGCGCTTTAGTCATTTCGAAGTTGGACAAGCCTGGTTTATAAAAATATTTGTGTCTGGGATATATAAGTCAAATGCCTTGCTATTGCTAGATATAAAATGCCAGAATATTTGGCCTCCTCGTGATTTAGGTCATGAGACACATTTCTTTTTTGATTTATAGAAGAGCCCAAATGGCACCGCAATAACTGCAGGAAAGGAGAAAACTTGGAACGAGAGAAGAGCATCCCAAAAATCAGCAAACATGACCTTTTTGGGGTCAGCTAGGTACATGAATACTAGAGTCAAGAGCTGAGAATACTCCACTAGATTAAATCCAGGGAAGCTTCAACTTCTGTATCTGCGCGCAAGTGAGGTGGAGTAAGGGATCTCGCCCATAGCTGAGTCCCAAATCATTTAGGACTTTATAGAACAAAGTTAACAACTTGACTTGCGCCCAATGCAATTGGTGAAAAATCGGTGTAACAGGTTCTCTGAGGATAATGTTGGCATAGTTGGCACCAAAAGTAGCCCAGAGTGGTGTTCATGTGAAGCGCCATGTAGCGTGCTATGAGATTTAATCTGCAAGCCACAAAGTCACAGACCACAGCCAAGGCAAGATCACAATATCAAGAGAAGAGTTTGCAAATATCTAACCAGATGCAGATAAGGGGGAAAAAAGAGAGAGAGAGATGCTTCTGGCTACCTACACCACTGGCAACTCCAGACACAGATGGCATCTTGTAATTCCATCCAAATCACAAAGTTCTTAGAAGATGGGGAGCTAAGACCCTTCAATAAATGGAGGCTGGAACGCCGCCCATCCTTCCCCAACCCATTAGCATTACCTCTGTTTTATCCAGATTAAGCTTTAGCCAGCTTGCTTTCATTATGTCCCAATCTTGGCTCGGCACTTTGACAGCAAAGGCAATGCACCAGCTAGGTCTGATGAAAGTGAGGCAGAGCTGTGTGTCATCAGCACACTGATGGCTCCATAGCTCAAGTTATCTCCTACAACAGCTTCCCGTACACATTGAACAGCAGGGTGGCAAAAATACTGCCCCATGACCTCCTGCATGGGGGAAAGAGCCTTTAACAGAACAAGTGCCCCAAACCTTAAAGCTCCTTGAAGCAGTGTCTGTTCAAGTGTTTGGAAAGTGCCTAGTACATAAAGGAAACAAATAATAATAAACCACCTTCTAAGACTTCTTAGCCTATTCCAGTATGGTTGCATTCTTTCTACGGATCCCCCAACTCAGGGCTGCAGGTGAGTCAACAAAACTTTATGATCAATGGTATCTGATCTAAAAGAATGTGACCTTTGTCCATCAGGAGATTACTGGCCAACCAGACCTGTACTGTCTCCATGCCATAGCTGGGCCAAAAGACAAAGCAAAAGGGATCAAGGAAAGCTGCTGATTCCAGATGGCTCCAAAGTTGTTTCATTTCCACTTTCTCAATTAACCACTCACAATAGGGAAGAGTAGAAACAGGGTGATAACTGTAGAAACTAACAGCATCCAGAGATAGATTCTTGTGCAAGGGTTTTAACAATAGACCTAACATCTCCCAACCTGATTACACTCTAGCCAACCAGAGCCAATATCCAAATTACATAACACAGGACAAAGTGACCCTAGAAAATACAGCACAACAACAAAGTTGCCCTGAACTCAGAAATATCCAACTTTGCCCTTTCCACACATGGATTTGCCGCTACAAAAGCGGTTAAACCCCGCAGATGCAGCAGGAACATGATTGTTTCTGCCTGTGAAGAAAACAGAAAATTCCTCACAGCGTAAAGATCCAAATTTTTCCAAGTGGAGCCAGGCTGCCATACGACATGAGATTCTTTCAAAAACTACAGTAAGAAAAGAAGAAATCTTTCTTTGCCGCCACTTAACAGGGCTTCCAAAAATGTTTATGTTACCCTGAAACAGTGTGATTTTTGCTATCAGCACACTTGTTGCATGTCACCCTGTATATCAGTGTGGCACGCAAGATAGTCAGCAAACGTAATCGGACATGGAGCCACATTATCAGTGGTTAATGATAAAAGGGGGTGATCATAATGTCCTCAGGTCATCAATAGAGTGGGCAATCACAAAGCCACTCCACCAGCCAGACGCATGAGATTTAAAAATATTTAACCGAGTCGGAGTCAAGTACTGTTTGATTTCTTACTTTATTTCCCACATTGCAGGGACACAAACTTTGCCCAGTTAAGAACCAAATTGGGAACTTGCCAGGAACCCTATGACTACCTCAAATTTGCATAAGAGGAGGCAGATTTTTAGTACAGCAATTCAGTCCAGAGAGACTATGGATTTCAACACATGATGCTCCTTCATAGTATGAGTGGCCAAGCTGTTCAGACCAGGATGGAGCACTGCCTGCTGGAACCTTCAATCTCCATGGGCTACATCTCAATAGTGAAGAGGAGACTGTGGGTTACATTAGACATAGGGCCCTACCAAATTCATGGTCCATTTTGGACAATTTCACATAGTGTTTTAAAAATCGCAAATTTCATGATTTCAGCTATTTACATTTGAAATTTCACGGTGTTGTAATTGTAGGAGTTGGTCCTGACACAAAAAGGAGTTGTGGAGGGGTGGCAGTACTGCTACCCTTACTTCTGCGCTGCTGCTGGCGGCAGTGCTGCCTGAGAACTGGGCAGCTGGAGAGCGGAGGCTGCTGGCCAGGAGCCCAGCTCTGACGGCAGAGCCTCCGCAAGCAGCAGTGCAGGATGGCATGGGGTGGTATTGCCCCCTTACTAGTGCTCGGCTGCCTTCAGAGCCGCCACTCTCCGGCCACCTAGCTCTGAAGGCAGTGCAGAAGTAAGGGCAGCCCCACTAAAATATCCTTGTGACCCCCCACAGAACTCCCAATTTGGGTCAGAACCCCCAATCTGAGAGACTAGGGTTGCCAACTTTCTACTCGCACAAAACTGAACACCCTAGCCCTGCCCCCACTCACTCCATTCCCCGCTTCCCTTTGCCACTCGCTCACCCCATCCTCACTCACTTGCTCATTTTCACTGGGCTGGCTCAGGGTGCGGGATGGGGAAAGGGCTCCGGTTGGGGGCGTGCAGCCAGAAATGAGGAGTTCAGAGTGCAGGAGTGGGCTCTAGGCCAAGGCAGTGGGATGGGATACGAGAGACGGCGAGGGCTCTGGGTGGGGGTGTGGGCTCTGTGGTGGGGCCCGGGATGAGGGGTTTGGGGTGCAGGAGTGGGCTCTGGGGTGGAGCCGAGGAGTTTGGAGTATGGGAGTGGGCTCTGGGCTGGGGCAGGGGGTTGAGGCGCGGGGGTGTGTGTGAGGGCTCCAGCTGGGGGTGCGGGCTCTAGGGTGGGGTTGGGGATGAGGAGTTTGGGATGCAGGAGGGTGCTCTGGGCTGGGACCGAGAGGTTCAGAGGGCGGGGGGGGGGAGGGGAATCAGGGCTAGGGCAGGGGGATGCAGGCTCCAGGTGGTACTTACCTCAAGTAGCTCCTGGAAGCAGCGGCATGTCCCTTCTCTGGCTCTTACACAGAGGTGCAGCCAGGCGGCTCTGCGCACTGCCCCGCCTGCAGGCACCGCCTCTACATCTGCCGTTAGCCGTGCTTCCCAGCCAATGAGAGCTGTGGGAGTGATGCTTGGGATGGAGGCAGCGGGGGGACATGGCAGCTGCTTCCTGGGAGCCTGCCAGCCCCACTATGTGGTGCTGCCAATGGGACAGTCAAAGGCCCGGTCAGCGGTGCTGACCAGAGCCACCAGGATCCCTTTTCAACCGGGTGTTCCATTGGAAAACCGGACACCTGGTCACCCTATGGGAGGCCAGATTTCATGGTCTGTGACATGTTTTTCATGGCTGTGAATTTGGTAGGGCCCTAATCATACACTGCGCATCAGCATTTTCACACCACTGTATTTAAATTTAACCACACTATGGGTGGCTATCCCGTACTGAAAATGGGAACTCCAACACCGTGGTACATTTAACAACCAATGAACGTAATTGATGTTTCCTGCAAACAGTGCCCAGTGTATGCACTTTTACCCACCCCTGCTATACCGTTACAAGCACCTTCAGACACCATTTGGGCTCATAATACCCCAAGCTCTTGTTAATTTTAATGTGAAAATGATGTCTTAGAAACCCTTATTTCCCAGCCAACGTCTGACAAGTAAAATTAAAAGCACTGAGTAGGGGGTTGGACTAGATGACCTCCTGAGGTCCCTTCCAACCCTGATATTCTGATTCTACAGAGCTCCAAGCTGCTTGTATAGAATAAAAAACCCCGTTAACAATAAATAGAAAGTTGCTAGCATGGCCCTGATGACAGAATCCCATCTCTCCAATGGATCTCTTTGTTTGCTGTGACTTGCCTTGTTTCTGCATGGTAAATATTTAATGTGCCATCTTCTGCTGCAGAGAAATTGAGGCTGCCGACAACAGCTGCCGGAATAATAGAGCTATTCGCACAGTGGCCTGCAGCTTCAGTTTTTATGGGCTGCAGCCGTACTACAAAGGAATTAGGTCACTCTGCAAAGCGAGAGCCAGGCAGTGAAAGCTGTACTCTGAGACAGCCCCTGAAGAACTGCAAACTCGAATGCAGCACCCTTTACTGAGGATTCACTGCAGCAAGATCAGCAGCCACCCATGTTCCGGGAGAATCTGGTAAGACCACAGCTTACAGCAGGGTTGCCACTCAGTTGTGGTTTTATTGTAACTGTTTGAAACTGAGCTAGCATGAGCTAGCATGCAAAAGTAGAGCCTGAGGCTATGAAACTCCTAGGACAATTGCAGAAACCACAAACCTTTCACTCAGATCTGCAACTAGAAATCAAGTTTAATAATGAACCAGGGTTATTTGTTTGTGTGTTTAAAAAAAAAACAAAAAAACGAACAAACCCCAGATTTCCAGTGTGGTCTTGAGCAAGTAACTTAGGACTTGTCTACATGGAGGGCTAAACCAGACAGATTCGACGCGCATGCAAATGCAAGCTGCACTGACAGCGTGCACATGGGATGGCCATGCCCTCTTTCAGTTTGGATCACTGTGTACACATGGTGGCAGCTTTCTTTGTACTAAGCATGGGACGTTCTTGGAGGGTATCCCATGATCCTTTGCTTTGCTGCTGAGTGTGTGCGCATTCTGGGATTTTTCTCGCTGTGTATTGTGGGATACATAGTGGAAACCAGAGACACAAGGTGGGTGAGGGAATATCTTTTATTGGACCAACTTTTGTTGGTGAGAGACAAGCTTGCGAGCCGCACAGAGCTCTTCTTCGGGTCTGGGAAAGGTCACAGCTAAATGGAAATCTGGAACAAATTGTTTATCATAAGTAGATAGCACATACTGTAAAGGACCATTCGAGGCAGAGTGGCCTGTTAACACCTCTGTGGTCATGGGACAAAAAGAGGGGATTAGTGGGTTCCAGATTGTTGTAATAAGTCATAAATCCAGTGTTTCTGTTCAGTCTATCATTTTTAGTGTCGAGCAGAGTAATGAATTTAAGCTCCCTGGCTCGCCTTTTCAAAGTGTTGTGCGGGTTTCCTTCGAGAATGAGGACTGAGAGGTCTGACAGAGGATCACTTTGTGGTTGAACACTTTTCACAAGTGTTAGGGTGGTTTTGTCTTATCATTTTCCTGTGAGAGTTCATTCGAAAGCGTAGAGAGTGTCTGGTTTCACCCACATAGTTGTTGTTGGGGCATTTAGTGCACTGGATGAGGTACACCCTATATTGTGATAGGCATGTGTAGGACTCGGGGATCTTGAAAGTGTGTTGTGGGGGTGTTGATTATTGTAGCAGTGGAGATATGTCTGCAGGTTTTGCAACTGTTGTTCTGGCAGGGTCTGGCGCTGCTTCGAGTTGGTATGTCCTGGTCTGTAGGGAGCTTGCTTGGGGAATGACCATCCAAATATCCCAAGAGAATCTGTTTCAATACAGAAATAAAACCCCTCTCTGATTGCATATCCCTACTTGTCACCTACTACCCCACACTAGAATCCATATGGGGTATCATCAAACCTCTACAGCCCATACTCAATGGGGACCCCATCCTGAAAGAAATCTTTCCTGAATCCTCATTTATGGCCTTCAAACAATCCCGCAACCTCTCCAGGCTCATCATCACAAGCAAGCGTAACCCACACACCCCACACAAGCTCCCCACAGACTGGGACATAACTCAAAGCGGCACCAGACCCTGCCAGAACAACAGAGAAAAAAATCTGCAGACATATCTCCACTGCTCCAATGATCAACACCCCCCACAACACACCTTTCAAGATCCATGGGTCCTACACATGCCTATCACAATACAGGGGGTACGTCTTCACTTACCGGAGGGTCCGGCGGCAGGCAATTGATGTTCTGGGATCGATTTATCGCGTCTGGTTAAGACGCGATAAATTGATCCCGGATCGATCCCGGAAGTGCTCGCCGTCGACACCGGTACTCCAGCTCGCCGAGAGGAGTACGCGGCATCGACGGGGGAGCCTTCCTGCCGCGTCTGGACCCGCGGTAGGTTCGGACTAAGGTACTTCGAATTCAGCTACGTTATTAACGTAGCTGAATTTGCGTACCTTAGTCCGAAGTGGGGGCTTAGTGTGGACCAGGCCAGGGTGTACCTCATCCAGTGCACTAAATGCCCCCAACAACATCTATGTGGGTGAAACCAATCACTACGCTTTTGAATGAACTCACACAGGAAAATGATAAAAGACAAAAGCACCCTAACACATGGGAGTGAACACTTCACAAAGGCCTAGGTCTGACCTCTCAGTCCTCATCCTCAAAAGAAACCTGCACAACACTTTCAAAAAGGCAAGCCTGGAAGCTTAAATTCATAACTCTGCTAGACACTTAAAATCATAGCCTGAACAGAGAGACCGAATTTATGGCTTATTACAACAATCCGTAACCCACTAACCCCTTCTTTTCTCCTATGACAGAAGAGGCCACTCTGCCTTGAATGGTCCTTACGTTATGTGCTAACTACTTATGCTAAACAATCTGTTCCACCTTGCCTTTAGCTGTGACACTGGGGCCTTGTGTCCATGTAAGTTACGCAACTTAAGTCGACATAGTTTACATCGACTTAATGCTCTCCTGTCGACATAGCTTCCTCCTCTCGTTGAGGTGGAGTACTGAAGTCGATGGGAGAGCATTCTCCCACTGACTTATTGTGTCTACACCAGATCAGCTAAATCAGCACTGCTGCCCTGATTGCAGCAGCGCCAATTTACCCCGTAGTGAAGACAAGCCCTGGGAGGACCTTTCCCAGACCACAAGAGCATGTGCAGCTCGAAAGCTTGTCTCTCTCACCAACAGAAGTTGGTCCAATAAAAGATCTTACCTGACCCACCTTGTCTCTCTAATATGCTGGGACCAACACAGCTACAATTACACTGCATACAGGAGTGGAAAGCCCACTGCACAGGGCAAGACAGGGATCGGCAGCAGTGCTGCATGAAAGAGAAGGAACTGCGGCAGGCGTATCAGGAAGCCAACAGTCAATCCAATGTCAAGCTGCAGACCTACTGCTCTTACAAATAACTGCCGCATAGTTGGCGGAGACTCCACTCCCTTCCCCTCCCCCCAACGTGAATACTCGGAGGAGCCGGAGGCACTGACCCCTGCTGTGAATAGTAAGGATGAGGAAGAGGTGGGACATGCAACTGGTGGATCCATCTATGCCGTGAGCCAGAACCCGTCTGAGACTTCAGTGGAACATGGGTGAGCCGGATACAGAGGAAGGAACCTCAGGTACGTGTATTTCCCATTACAATGATGTACTGATGGAGTCCCCAACTTAATGGGACACAGCTATTGACTTTTCAGTCATTTCCTACTATTAGACGAGGCAGTGGGACAACCAAGAGAGGTAGTGTTATCTGGTTATCATTCCCCTGTACAGTTAGGCAGGAGGGGCCAAGCAGGGCAATTTGTTTATGCGCACAGGGATGTCCCTTGAATCCTCCTGATAGTCTCAATGAAACGTTCATGGAGGTACTCTGCAATCCTCTCCCCACAGCTTCTAGGGATGGCAGCCTTACTTCTTCCTCTGCGGTAGGACACTGTCCCATGCCGCTCAGCGATAACTTTTGTAGGCATCATTGCAGTGCACAGGCTACCAGCATGCGGGCCCCCCCCAGCTTCAGGACAGCAGCAGCAGCTAGGCTCTCTGGGCCCTTGTCTCCCTCAAGAGTGAGATACCAGCTAAAATCACCACTGCCTGTGGAAAATGGTGCCAGTATTCAGTGCCACGGCCTGTATGGTTCATAGTTTCATGCAACTGAGCAATTTCCCTAGCCTCTGGCAGGCCTGGTGCCGTGAGTGGTGCCGTGCACAAGCATTCCAAAGCAGAAGTGTCAATCGGCAGGTCTTGTGTAAAACTTTAAGGGAGCAAGGGATGGAAGTTCTGAATCTTAACTTTTGCTTCCTGTTGTGACTCTACTGACAACTCTACTCTGTGTGTTTTATCTGAGGCTGCTGCCACTGTGGCCTTGAGGGGTTCCCCCTCCACACCCGTGGAACGCCTGAGCCAAATGAGGAGGAGAAAGAGGAGGACTCAGGATGACATGTTCAGTGAGATCCTGCAAGCCAGTGCTGCATCAGATTGTGAGCACAAAGCCTGGGGATCAATATTGCAGACAGCCTGGTGAAGAAAAGAGCAGACAGGAGAAGGAGTCCCAGCAGCAAAAGGAGAGGGAGATGTACCAAGACATAATGGGGCTTCTCTAGCAGCAAACACAGATGCTGCACACGCTTGTGAATCTACAGGTTCAACAATCACAGACTCGCCTCCCTTTGCAGTCCATGGAGAACTCCATTATGGCATCTCCCTACCCGCCTCTCAACATTACACATGGCATCAGGGGCTGCATCTCTATTCCTATCACTCCACCCTGGTGGACACTGAGGACAACCACAGCTTCACATACAGCAACCATGACACTCACAGGTCAGTATATGTGCAGGTAAAATGGACATGAATGTTCCTTCCCTCTGTTAACTTCTGTTCCATTAATTTATTACGTTTTTTTATGTATTTGCTTTTAAGTTGCACAGTCTTTTCTTTGCATTGATTTTATAACTCAAAATTCTATATTTTGGAAAACAATCCATTGTTATTAGTTCCCAACATACACTGCAGAGCGCCTAGCAGTACTGAAAACACCCACTTACTTGGGTCACACTGTGCAATAACAACTCATAGGATCAGTGACAAACACAGTGTAATAATCATAAATGTACAACAAGCACCACAAAATTAATAGGTGCATTGTTAGTGTTATATTCATAGATGTACAACAAGCACCACACAATTCTTAACAGGCCCCAAAACAGCAGGGTCAGGTAGAGCACAGTACACCACGACACATTACGGTGACTCACTGAAAGAGCACTTTAACAAAGCCTCCCTGAGCTGTATAGTGCCACGTTGAGCTTTTCTAATAGCAACTGTGTCTAGTTCTTCAACCTCAGTAGACAGCCGCTCCACCTCCGCCCTCGCAGAAATGTCCCCCCCCACCCCCCCGTGCTTCACAGATATTATACAGGACACAGCAGGCAGCTATAACCACTCGGATGTTTTTGCACGGAGATCCAATCTTGTGAGTAAACAATGCCAGTGTCTGGTCAATCTACTAAAAGCACATTCCACTGTCATTCTGCACCTGCTAAGCTGGTAGTCGAATCACTTCTTGGTGCTGTCCGGGTGGCTGGTATACAAGAGAGCAAGGGGCAGGATGGGTCCCGGAGGATCACAACTGGCATTTCAACACTGCCAATGGCAATCTACCAGTGGGGAAAGAAAATCCCTGCTTATAGCTTTCTATAGAGTCCTGTGTTCTTGAAGATGCGAGCATCATGCACCTTCTCTGACCAGCCCACATTGATGTTGGTGAAACGTCCCTTGTGATCCACCAGTGCTTGCAGCACCATTGAAAAGTACTCCTTGCGATTTATGTACTGGCTGCCCTGGTGCTCCGGTGCCAAGATAGGGAAATGGGTTCCATCTATCGCCCCACCACAGTTAGGGAATCCCATTGCAGCAAAGCCATCCACTATGACCTGCACATTTCCCAGAGTCACTACCTTTGGTAACAGCAGCTCAGTGATTGCTTTGGCTACTTGCATCACAGCAGCCCCCACAGTAGATTTGCCCACTCCAAATTGATTCCCGACTGACCGGTAGCTGTCTGGCATTGCAAGCTTCCACAGGGCTATCGCCACGCGCTTCTCAACTGTGAGGGCTGCTCTCATCTTGGTATTCTGGCGCTTCAGGGCAGGGGAAAGCAAGTCACGAAGTTCCATGAAAGCGCCCTTACGCATGCGAAAGTTTTGCAGCCACTGGGAATCGTCCCACACCTGCAACACTATGCGGTCTCACCAGTCTGTGCTTGTTTCCTGGGCCCAGAATCGGCGTTCCACAGCATGAACCCGCCCCATTAACAGCATGATCTCCAAACTGCCAGGGCCCGCGGTTTGAGAGAATTCTGTGTCCATGTCCTCATCACTCTCATCGCCGCGCTTCCGTCGCAGCCTCCTCCTCGCCTGGTTTTTCAGGTTCTGGTTCAGCATGAACTGCACGATAATGCGCGAAGTGTTTACAATGCTCATAACTGCTGCCTTGAGCTGAACGGGCTCCATGCTTGCCGTGGTATGGCGTCTGCACAGGTAACCCAGGAAAAATGGCGCGAAACGGTTGTCTGACGTTGCTTTCACGGAGATAGGGAGGGAGGGAGAGACGGAGGGAGAGGGGGGCCTGACAACATGTACCCAGAACCACCCGCGACAATGTTTTTTGCCCCATCAGGCATTGGGATCTCAACCCAGAATTCCAGTGGGCGGGGGAGACTGCGGGAACTATGGGATAGCCACCCACAGTGCTCTGGAAGTTGACGCTAGCCTCTGTACATGGACGCACACCGCCGAATTAATGTGCTTAGTGTGGCTGCATGCACTCGACTTTATACAATCGGTTGCCAAAAATCGAATTCTGTAAAATTGGAGTACTCCCATAGTGTAGACATACCCTATGAGAAGGAGGGCTGGTGCCAAAATAGGGATATGCATGCCATCTACTGCTCCACTGGAGTACGTGAATCCCACTTTAGCAAATCCATCAACTAAGGCCTGCACGTTGCTGAGAGTCCCAGTGCTGCAGAGCAGGAGACAACTAATGGCCCTGCACATCTGCATGACAACGGCCCTCACAGTGGATTTTCCAACTCCAAAATGATTTCCCACTGACCAGCAGCAGTCCAGCATTGCAAGTTTGCCACTTGCTTCTCCACGGTCACTGCAGCTTTCATTCTGACATTCCAGTGCTGGAGAGCTGACGTGAATTCAGCACACAGATCCAGGAATGCAGTCTTGCCCATCTGAAAGTTCTGCAGCCGCTGCTTATCATCCCAAGCCTGCGTTACGATGTAATCCCACCAGTCAGTGCTTGTTTCTTGGGCCCAAAAGCAGCATTCCACCATTTGCAGCTGCTCCATGAATGCCAACAACCTTTAATGGATTCTCGCTATGTTCCAGAGCAATCTGTTCTCCAAAAAATTGTCACGTTCCCCGTTGACTCAGTTCTTCTTGTAGCTCTGCAAATACCAGAGGATGGTGGGTCCTGTGCTTGCAACACTCATGACAATAGCACAGAGCTGTGCAGGTTCCATGCTTCAGTCAGAGAGGGAGAACGGCAACAAGGCCTGCACCGTTTGAGGGACTTTTATAAAAGGCACAAAAATTACGGGATATAAATGACATTATGGAAAGGAGACTGCTGCATGCTGGGAAGTTGAGCCCTGGCTCCCAGTCACCCGGCATGACTCATTTCTGCAGCACCACGCAGTGGCAGATTGCCCACTGGGTTACCTACCCATGCTGCACTGCACCGTGCAATGACATAAGCACTCCTAGCGAGCACGCGCAGTGCTGATGCCAGGAGCCAAGCGATATACAGGCAGTCCTCGGACTTACAACACAATTGGTTCCTGAAAATTGCACCATAAGTCGAAATGTCATAACTTGGAACCACAATTCACTCCATTGCGGGACAGAGCATCATAAAGTCGAAACCATTGCCGTAAATTGAATCAGGGTGTCAATTAAGAAACGTAAGTGCCGTTCACTGTAGGTCAAACGTCGTGAAGTCGAGGACTCTCTGCATTAACTGCGGCACCTTTATGCCAATATAACTTGTGTCAGGAAAAGTTCATAGTGTAGACACGGCCTTAGATACCTACCAAGGTGACGAGTCAGTATAAACTCCTGGATTAGAATCTAGTCCAGAAGGGACTGGACTGGAACAGCAGGAGATGCTGGAAGCCAGGACTGAGTTACACTGGCAGAACTGCATAAGATAAATTTGCATAAAACCCACACTGTATTGTGCGTGGCTTTAACCAGTGCTCCCTACCTTCAGGGAACGACAAATAAACCAGGTTTTTCAGCTAAGGCCATGTCTACACTAGCGAGTTTACAGTGGCACAGCTGTACTGATGCAACTGCACCACTGTACTCATGTAGCTGCTCTAGGTCAGTGGGAGAGAGCTCTCCCGTCAACATCATAAAACCACCTCCACGAACGGCAGTAGCTGTGTCGACAGGAGAAGCCCACCTGCCATCATAGTGCTGTCCACACCGGCGCTTCTGACAGTGTAACTTATGTCGCTCAGGAGGGTGGTTTTTTTCCACCACCCCCCTCCCCCCAGCAACATCAGTTAAATGACAGAAGTGGTAGTGTAGACATGGCCTAAGACTGTAACAAAACTTTCAAGAGACTGACAATTTGTTGTGGTCAACAGCCTGGCTGTTGGTGGATTCTCTGTAACTTGAAGTCTAAATCAAGATTTAAGGACTTCAGAAACTCAGCCAGAGGGGTTGGGCCTACTACAGGAGTGGGTGGGGGAGGCACCGTGCAGGAGGTCTGACTAGATGATCATGATGGTCCCTTCTGGCCTTAAAGTCTATGAAGGATGGAATAGCAGCTTTAACTTGGGCCTTCTTCTTTTCTTTATCGCTGAAATATTTAAAGTCAGATATTTACAAATGCGAGGGGGAAAAAAAGAAAAATCTAATCTAAACACATTGTTCCTTAAGTCAATTTACAGCCTTAAGGCATGTTAAAAATGGAGGATTATAAAGGAAATGAATACTACCTGCATTACAGCTTCATGAGCAGTGCTGCTTTGGTTACAGTGCCCAATGGCACCCTCACACCCTCCATTGCACCTACTGGGCTAGCACTGCCAGGCAACTGAATAATGGCTAAAATGGTGCCCTCTATTAGTGTTTCGTCTTGGCTGGGTAACATGCAAGCAAACCCATGATTACACACTAGGAACTCCCTCTCAGACACACAAAGAGACCCACAGCTACAGGAACTGGAAACACAATACCCTTCTCCAACAATGTTTCATCTCACTGGGACTGCTGGTCCCAATACCTGAGGGGCCCACACTGTCTCCCCTAGAGTCCCAAATACAGTGATAGGTCCAACCCCTGCAGTTGGAAACTCAGAGTAACCAGTGCAAATATGTAACTTAACACTTAGCAGAACAAACCCTGGAAGTTTCAACCCACACAAGAGGAGGCTGAAATCTGAAACAGCTCCGAGGATCAAAGAATGCGACTTAATATAACTAACTACCAACCTAGACCTCCTAGGCTAGAGTCACCTGCTCTGGCAAGCACTTAGAGCAGCAATGAGTGGCTCCAGCAGGAGCCTGGTCCAACTCTCACAGAGGACTGTTGACATGGAGCCCTGGAGATCCCAGAGGACATACATGAATCCAGAAAGAGTATATACAAATATCAGATTCCCTTAGAGTACATTACCTAGACATCCCCTCCCGCTGGGATTGGTTCATTCTTACAAAGCCATCCCTCATAGATGGGGGTGAATTTTCCATCCTGAATCTTTCCAGTCATGGTGTCTCCAGAGCCTCTTCAAAAACTTGTTCCATTCCCTGAACTGTTAAGAGTTAAAGATTTTCTCAATATTCAACCTAAGTTTTCCCCCCTGTAGCTTAAGCCCATTAGCTCCAGTTCTGTCCTAGCAGACTAATAAGAACTAATCCCCGTCCCCTTTCTATATTGCAGAGAGACCTCCGTCATCTCCTCCAGCCTGCGTTCCCCTTCCCTTGCCCTTTCCTCAAGTCTTCTTTCACAAACATTTTATTGCTCTCCTCTGAACTTTTGCATCTGAAGTGGGTTTTTTACCACTGAAAGCTTATGCCCAAATAAATCTGTTAGTCTTTAAGGTGCCACCGGACTCGTTGTTTTTGCAGATACAGACTAACATGGCTGCCCCTCAGATTCTGAACTTTTGCCATTTTGTTTATGTCTTTTTAAAAAGAATGTGGGGCCCAAGTGAAGCCTAGCCAGGACTGAGCAGAACAGTTGTCTAGTTGCTCTAGGGTGACCAGACAGCAAGTGTGAAAAATCGGGACAGGAGGTGGGGGGTAATAGGAGCCTATATAAGAAAAAGATCCAAAAATCGGGACTGTCCTTATAAAATCGGGACATCTGGTCACCCTAAGTTGCTCTGTCTGTGAGGTGCCTGTTAATATCACACAGCAATAGGGCATTTGCTGGTTCTGTGGCAACATTCACTAGAACACCCATATCCTCCCCTCTGTGATCCTGCTGTCAAGTATTTTGATACTATCCTCCAACATATTTGTGAGTCCTCCTTGTTTTGCATTATCTGTGAATCTGATTGGTGTATTTTTCATTCTCTCCTCAAGTCCTGAAAATATCTAGTATTGCATGCAGACCTTCAGGGACTCCACCCATCACTGAACCATTTATTACTCCTTGTTGGATTTCCTAGCCAGGTATGTATCCAGTTTCATCCAATTCCCATTCCTTTGATTTCCTGTGTCCCCTGGAACTGCCCAGGGACTATCTGAAAAGTCAAAGGTTAAGGACTAAATGTTCCAAATGTGTTTCATGTGTTTGCTTTAGCTATCGCCATGAAAGTACCTCACAGCATATTCTGCAGGATCTTTTCAACTGTCTGCATTGGAGAGAACATACAGATGGCTGTTTCCAGTTCTACAGCCGTCAAAATAAGCTACCCTGAATTCTAGCACACTCCCCATCCAGTAAGGGTTGTTTTTATCTGACATTGCTCTTGTTCTGGCTCCAATGAGATGCTAAAATGCTCAGATCAGCAGGCAACTTAGCTGTGGGGCACAATCTCATTCCTGCACGAGTCCAGGTGTGGTGGGGGAAGGGACACTCCATAGACAGATACAATTGACAGCAGTCATGCAGAGGAAGAGCAGAGTTTGTGACAAGCATCGTTAATACAGATTCGTCAGGACAACAAGGGAAACTGTTTATTTCCTATATAAAAACTACCTGTAGTTCCCTCTCATGCTGGGCTCCCACTGACCAGGCACATCACATCCTCTGTGGCTGATTCACTCACTAGAATCCATGTGTATCTTTTAACACTCTCCCCTTTTTACCACTGAACATTGCTTTCCATTCTGTGCCTGGCAATAAATCCCGGCAGCCTTGGCAAACCCGGCTGAAATACTGAAGAGCAAATGGCATCTTCCGCTTCAGAGAGACCTTGAGAAAAATAATTTAGTCTAGTTTGCAAGGCTGAACTGTCACTAAAAATGGACAACAAGGAGGTTGAGGATTATAAATGGTTTTATTGCTATCAAGATTTAGAAGAAATAGAAGCAATTCCTATTTTCATTAAACCAGTGAACTACTCACCGGAAAATCCTTTACTTGAATACAGAATCCATCCAATTTAAACCGGTCACCATTAGAACGTTTCATATTGATCCCTACTTTATCAGAACCTCAGGCTCATTTCAAACTGCCTTTACTGAACTCTATGACAAAGCTTTTTCACGACAACTGCAGACTTCCCTTGGCCTCAGGCGGTCACTGTCATTTTGCAGACCCCTGTATTCACTGCGAGAGGACCTCTGCCTGTTACCAGATGGCTTGAAATTCACTCAAATAAATCCGAAGAAGTGGGCTGTAGTCCACGAAAGCGTATGCTCTAATAAATTTATTGGTCTCTAAGGTGCCACAAGTACTCCTGTTCTTTTTACGGATACAGACTAACACGGCTGCTACTCTGAAACTCAAATAAAAGACACATCACATGCCCTACTATAGCAGCACTAATCAAACAACAGCCTGAAAATACAGGACCCAGTCCTGCGCCCACTGAGGTCAGTGGCAAAATTCCCTTGACTTCAGGGGGAGCAGGATCAGACCCATGATTTTCACAGCATGTGTTAGTTTCCAGAGTGCATCATATGTAAAAAATTCTTTGTGAGCTCTGCATATATATAAGCACCCAAAAGCACAGGAAAAGGGGAAGAAGCCACATGTTACAGTAAATTGTTAAGAATTAAAATATTTTCATTCACGTTAGTGAAACCATTGGGATATAAATAAATCTCTAACAGGGACTCAAAACAGACCAGATGACTCATGTTCATTAGTTACGGAAGCCAACTACAATTCCAGTCCTAAGCACCCTCAATTTCTATTTAAGTCACCGGAAATTGAGGGCATTCAGCCTCCAGACCGTAAGAGCTCATTTTTCCAAAGGTGAAAGTCTAGTGAACTAATCCACTATATCACCTACTCCCTTAGGATGGGTTCATCTGGCTTAATTTGTCACTTTCCACAGACAAGAGCTATTTTTTCCCCCGTTCTCTGCAAGTGTCAACACAATTCTTTAAATATCTGCTCGCAAAGGCTATATATAGTAACACTCTGGCACTTTAAAAGGAGCCTCATTTCCTGTGTAAGAGTTGATGTTCTTAGCAAAACTGATGGATGGCTACAGCATCTGAACCACTGAGAAAAGAACAGGTTTTTAAAATGTTCTGCTAGCAGTAAACCAGTATTTCCCGTCATGCCTGTGACTGGGCCCATTTTGTGCCAATGTACCTCTTCCACGCAAGTCCACTCCAATTAACAGGGCTGCTCAGGGGCCAAGTGGGAAGACAATTTGGCCCATTATGCACATGAGACGAGAAAGAAGAGGGGCAGGGGAGACAGTAATCTCCCCCATACAGTATTTTATTAAATATTATTGGTTTTGGCTGCAAAGGCAACCAAGGACAGAACTCTCCAGCCCAGCCATCGTGCTTTGCAGGGAGCTGCTTTCAAGTTTTTTACTAAAGAAATTAAAGTTAGACCACCCACTTAAAAAAAGAAATCACACTTCCATGTCATAAGATTTTACCTTCGGTGGTTATAAGTAACACCTTTGATTATTAATACTTAAAACAAAATCACAAAGATTCTCTTTTTATTCAGTTTACTTAGTGCGTTTGTTATCATTTTGCGTCTAGTCAGGTTCCCACTTTCTCCAGCGGAGTCAGTCTGTTTATGCTGTTTGTGAGGGTCTGTACTACTCACTGTGAGTAAGGATGGCATAATATGGCCTTTTGGAATGAAGACGGTATTTCTATTTGAGTTTTGTACACTGTGCCAACCCCACTACACTTTAGAGAAATTTCTGCCTTTCTCCCCTAGCTCCACAGCAAGCGGTGGAGGAAGATGGATCTCTGAAACTGGACATTCACTAGCAAAGGGGAACGTTCAGGAGTGGCATGTTTCAGAGTGGTAGCCATGTTAGTCTGTATCAGCAAAAACAACGAGGAGTCCTTGTGGCACCTTAGAGACTAACAAATTTATTTGGGCAGAAGCTTTCGTGGGCTAAAACCCACTTCATCAGATGCACGGAGTGGAAAATACAGTAGGCAGATATAAATACACAGTACATGAAAAAATTGGAGTTGCTTTACCAAGTGGGGGGTCAGTGCTAACGAGCCAATTCAATTTCGGTGGAAGTGGGCTATTCTTAACAGTAGAATACCAAGGGAGGAAAAATCAGGGTAACGAAGCCAATGTAATCAGGATGGCCCATTTCAAACAGCTGACAAGAAAACTAATTCCCCCCTACTGATACTCACACCTTCTTGTGAACTGTTTGACCACATCCCCCTCTGGGACTCCAAAGGCCCACATCCTCTGAACTGCAGAACAGGAAGAGGTTTCTCTGCTGCAGGCTCTGAAACAGAGTTGCTCCTGGTAGAGGAATAATTCTGGGTCTCTAAAGGAGAATTCATAGCTTAGAACAGGTGAAGTTCTCCAGATACCTGAGCTAGCCAATCAGCAATGATGCTACTTCTATGCATTACAGTTGTGTTACCGGGTGTTTAAAGTGATCAACAGACTTAAAACACAGAACAAAGCTCTTACACTTTCTAGTCCTTCGGTCTATGCCATTTTCACTTAAAAAGAATCAGCAAGGACTGGATGGTTCAAGAAATAGGAAAGGGGATACTTGGCTTCCACCTCTCCATCACCAGCTTGAACCATGCACACATCAGTAGCACCAAATGTTACCACCATCCAACGGCTATCGAGTGACTATGTGAAGCAAGCTAGTGATCTCAGTCCATTGACTAACAAAAAGGTATCAGCCCTCCCTCCCTCCACAAAAACAAACAAAAAACCATGGGCTGTTGGCACTCTAAGAAGATAGCCCCAAACCAAAATGGACACAGATACTGAACACCCCTTCTTGGCCTTAATCAAGCACTGGCAATGGGACACTTTCACAAACACTCAGCAAAAGAACAAACCACATGTGATGGATATTAGTCATGCACGACTGGAAGGTGCTCAAACACTATGTCTCAAAGTTCCCCTATCCAATGCAACTTGGGGTACATCTTCACTACCTACCCAGATCGGCGGGTAGGAATCGATCTATCGGGGATCAATTTATTGCGTCTCGTCTAGACGTGATAAATTGATCCCCGAACGCGCTCCCTGTTGACTCCGAAACTCCACCAGAGCAAGAGGCGGAAGCAGAGTCGACGGGGGAGCCGCGGTCGTCAATCCCGCACCGTGAGGATGGGAGGTAAGTCGATCTAAGATACGTCGACTTCAGCTACGCTATTCTCGTAGCTGAAGTTGCATATCTTAGATCGATCCCTCCCCTCCCTCCCCCAGTGTAGACCAGCCCTTACATTCACATTCAGAGCACATCAGCTCTTACAGTGACAAAGCAGGCTCCCTCTACAGGAACAACAGTTCTTCATCCTCACTCCAGTTTCAGCCAACCATGTTCTTACTCTGTGTTCTCCAAGGATCACACCAAAAGACATCTTCTCTCTTACATTCCCTGTAAAATGAATTATGTTGCAAGATGGACACATTAAACTCCTGTCCCAGCAATTAATGTTGTATGCATGCCTGCTCCCTCTTTCCTAAACCAGATGCCAGATTGACATTTGATGCAATATATCATTATTTATGTAGTGCCATAAGTGCACACAGTGATGTACAACATGCGAACTGAGCCAACCAATAAGTCCTCATCACAAAGACCTTACAGTCTAAGGGCAATAAACATTTGTTTACATGATTTTGCTCAGTGAGGGATAGCCTTATGAGAGGCACATCTTGTCCTCTCAAGGATCCCAGGGGTACAGCAGTCAAACAATACATTGTAAAGAGAGAAACAGGACAGGGACAGAGAAAAGGCACTTCAGTAGGTCTTCTAAATGGAAATTAAAACTTGAAGATTGTGTCTACACTGCAATCAGGAGGTGTGATTGCAGCACCTGTAGACATTCCTGAGCTAGCTTTGGTCTACCAAAGTAGAACCCTACCAAGAACATACTACAGCAGCTAGCCTGTGCCACCATGCGAAAAGAGGTCCCTGCCCCAAACAGCTTCCAATCCACTCTGTCTCTCCCTCTACTATTCAGCGCCTTTCCTATATATTCTGAGGGAAGGCCTGAAATCCCATTTTTCCAGATTTCTGGAGGAAGGCTTGCCTTGGAGAAGTAGTATCTTTTCCCACTGCTTCCTTCCCTACTTGAATAAACCACCCTGGTATTAAGGCTAGACAGAAAGAACAACTGAGAGTGGGTGTCTACCCTTATTTCACCTGGGGCTTGCAGCGTGCTTGTGTTTAAAAGGGCCAACTTGAATCATGTGAGTAAGGCTCTGCCTTCATTAGCTGTATTTTCCTAAAGTTTCCCATGGTTGTGATACAGAGAAGGAAATGTGGCTGTAGTGTGGACAAAGCCTAGGAGCCTGCTTCTCCTCAGTAGGCTTGTCTACACTAGACAGCTGCACTACTGGAACATTCATTGGTGTGTGTGAACTGGTGCAAGTGACAACAGTGATGCACTGGGTGCATACAGGGCACCAAGTCCATACACAATACCTGCAGCAAGTATTGCAGGGATTGTTACCCTACAACGCCCTGCACAGCTCCCAGGGGCAAATACATTGTGTCTTTGATACATAGCATCTCTTTCCAATTGTAAGTGCCTCAATGCACCTGTATGGACAAAAGAGACAAGGTGGGTGAGGTAATAATTTTTCCTGTCTCTCTCATATCCTGGGACTAACACAGCTGCAGCAACACTGCAAACACCAGTGTAGACAAGGCTTTTGTGATTAGAGTGGTGTGCTGAGGTTTAAACAGTCTGTGAAGAAATGCAGTGCTCCTGTAACAGAACACAAATACTTCAGAAAACCACTGCTTTGAAGGACAGGTCATTTAAATGTAGGCAAAACACAGACCATGTTTTGAAACTGCTCTGTCAAGTGAAGTTGCTATTCTGAGTGCACATTTTCCCCCTCCTCACTTATCTCCTTGTATCCATTTTCCTTTGAGAGTAATTGGTACCATCCTGAGAGAAGCACCTGGAGTTTTCTGTGATCCTTTATTGCTCCGTGGTATATCTCAGAATGTAACACCATCTGCGTGCATCTTGCCCACCACACATGCATCCTTCTTCCATTCTCACTCTTTTTTTTTTTGTTAAATATTTGGCTTATCCAACAGCTGAACATCTTGTCTCTGCTAGTTTGCTAGGCAAAAATGCAGTGAGTACAGAGCATGAATCACTTCTCTGTCCCCAGCATCACAACTGCATCCCCTGAGGACAAATGCAATGGAAGGGAGACGGGAAATCCAAGTGGATTAGATTGCAGTGCTATGCTTAACCTAACCAAGGAGATTCCAGACCTTTAGCTTCAAACCTTGCCGCTAGAGCTTTAACCCTGACAAGCATTTGAAAGGTTCATCCACAATAGTTACTACTGTAGCAGACTCCTTGACAGCAAAAGAATCATTTCCAGAGGATACAGATGTCAGACTCCATTAAATGCTACAGGAAACACAAGTAACAACATTTCTAACAACATATGTCATGATTCATTATTTTTGTTGTTGGTCCCCTCCCCCAGCCAGTGTTGTTGCTCAGCTCTTAAAATTTGTTCCATTTCAGCTGCTGTAACAAGCACTAGCAGATCCAAACAAGTGAAATACAGACGTTAAGCTGGGCAGTCGTTTTAAAAGCCCTCACATCCACATGCAATTATAAACTCCTATCTGGTTTTGTATCTGTAAGACAGCAGGATCTATAGGATCTCAATGTCTCTACTGCTCAGCTTTTCCATTAAAACCCATCTGTGTTGCTGGCTGAAGAAACGCAGAGCCATTACGGTATGCAAAAAGCAACAGCAGGCAGTATAATCTCAGCTGTTCTAGGAGAGGTTCTTTCATCCAGCAGGAAGTCCATCAAGAGTTGGCAAACACGCACTGAAACAGTATAAAAATAAAGTTACTTGGATCTATCTTTATGTCTGAGTCACAAAGCAACCTGAGGAACTCACTTACCAAGGCCAGGGAAACGGAGACAGCACTTCTGCCACTACAAGGTTCATTCCCATCTGGCCCAAAAGCAACAAATTAGCTTTGTCAGAGGAAAAACTATTAAATTCAGGATCCTTGTGTAGCATCTAATGAAACATTCTCATCATATTCGCAGAGTACTCCAATACTGATCTCACACCACATAGGACGAGCCATGACAAGAAACAGATGTCAGTCATTCAACAGGACAGAATAACCATTTGGACATGGCTTTTCCACTTGGGATACTCCTCTGGCATGGGACATTCCTCTTCATAAATGCTCTGCTGCCAGAAGACCAGGCAGATACTGAGGTACCCTGGGAGTGGGCAGGGGATACAGAAATACAGCTAAACCTTGATTTTATAAAGGTCTTGGGAATCAGATGAAACTTTTGTATTAAAAAAAATCACTATTTCAAATAAATGCACATCAGGTTCTATGCAAAATCTGGAAGCACAGATCAGAAAAGTGTTGAATAACCAGTGTTTAGAAAAATCATAGTTAACCTTCAGTCACCTTGGCATATTTCAGAGACTTCACCATAAACTGGAATGGGATCATGCACCCTGTGATGGAGTTAAAGAGTCTCCATCACAGTGCCCTGAGATTTCCAGCTACCAAAAGATTTGGAAAGATCAAGTAAGAACAGGAAAAGAGACAGCATCTTGCTGGGTGCTGATAAGTACTTGCTTAGAAACAAATGCTGAATAATTTGGTCCTATAACCAGCTTTCTGGACCTTGCTAGTTTGTGCTTGAGACCCTGATGTTCACATATTGTGTCCTCCCATTTAGAACTTATAATATCCTCAAGAAAATGAAACTCAGGTGATACAGATGTTCCAAGTTTGGCACAGACTTTTGTTGTTGATGGCATGAATTACCATCTTCTGATGCTTTGCTATCTGCACTAACATACAAGTATTAGTGCCATTACCAGTCTAGTCATGTTCACTCTCTGTGGGGAAGAGGAGGCTCTCAAGGGAATACTTATACTACATATTTGATGTAAGGACCCCATTAGTCTGGGTAGAGTGAGGCCATTTAGAGAAACACAGAACTTTAGTTGGAGTAAAGGCTTTCAAATCTGAAATAAATAGGCTTCACGGTTTTCTACAGGCTCTGGATCACACTGGAGACACTGGTCTTGAGCGATGATTGCACTCAATCCCCTTTAGGACCTGTTAGATTGCAAAGCTAGTCCCAGTTCCAAATGTAGGGGCTTTAAGTATTTTTCTAGGTAGCTTCCAATAGAACAGGAGTCCTTACTCAAAACCTCATAAACCCAACACTGAGACTTACTCTACGTCTCTACCAGCAGGACATTAACCCAGACTCTGGTTGTCTCCCACCTCAGCAACCACTACAGCCTTTTCTGTGCTCTCACCCTCTACCCCATCCTTTCACAGGCAGTTTTTGACAACTGTTAGGCTGCTTGTGTGCTGAAACCACAGCCTACCACACTGATCAATAGTGTCCATTATTTCCTTGCACTCCCCCCTCGGTCTGTCTGTCCATCTCGTGTCTTGTCCTATATTTAGCTCTCGGGGCAGAGACCGTCTTTTTGGTCTGTGTTTGTACAGCACCTAGCACACTGGGGCCCTGGTTCACGACTGGTGCTCTTAGGCACCACAATGATACAAATAATACTGTTGGCCAGATCCCCTCCTCTTCTACTGCTCTGACCAGCAATCCCAATCCCCTGCCGGCGCTACCTCCATTCCTTCCTCAAATCTCTGCCTTCCCCACAGAGGGCCAGATTCTTTGTCGCCCTGCCCCTTGTGCAGTCATTTACACCAGTGAGTGCAAGTGGGTATAAAATCCCCACTAGATCAAAATGGTAGCGGTTTGCACTGGTGCAAATGACTCCACGAAGAGCAGAGCAATAAGGAAGCTTCCCCAAAGGTCCTACTTTACATGAGTTGCAGCACTCTCCCCCGACTCTGCTCTGCTCTCCTGCTACATAATCCCTTTGGGCTGGCCAAGCATCTCCCAACCGATCCCTCTGTTACTTTCCGCTGCTTCCGAGTCTGAGCCTTCTTGCATGCCACCCCGACCCACTTATGCCTAAAGCAGCCTCCCAATTAGCATCCAGGTCTCCTTCCTCTTCTCTTCCAGAAAACCTTCTGAAAAACCTGCCTGTTCCAAGAAGCATTACAGCTACAAAGACCACATGCCACTCTGTGCTGGTTGCTCATGACTTTAGGCTGAAAGGCAGGGACGTTGTAATTTGCGTTGGAACATTGTTCCTTATGTATATTAACATACACAGTTACAGAGCTACTCAGATTATAACAATCTGCTAGCATATTGGCATTGCCTATATGGGGGTGCAATGCTATTTAAGCCAACACAAGACCCTCTAGTCTATACAAAACAAAGTGTATGTTGTACACACACAAAAAAATGCCCCCTACAAGGATAACTAGAGTGGAGTTTTCTTTTAGAATATTAGTGAATTGCACAAATCTCAAGGTATAAGACATTTCAAAGCAAAAGGCATATAATAAATCCTGCTGCATAGTGGAACAGCTACTGAAATAAGTGCTTCAAAGCAACGGGGAAGATTCAGAATCAAAAGCATCACTGATTCCATTAAACAGGCCATTGTATGAAAGCTAGGAGCCTTGAAGGTTAAGGGACATTTAATGCCTATCTGGAATTGCTCTGGAAACCAATATAATGATACAGGTGAAATGTGAGAGGGCACCTTGGTGTGCATTACCAGTGAGGCATATGCATTTGGAGTTAATTGCAAGATGGAAATCTCTCCTTTTAAAGGACATTACACTCATCTTTACAAGTCCTATAGACACATATTTTCACCCTGGCTGCCATTATTTTACCCACCACTGTAGCATCTGTTCAGCTACAATTTTTGAAACATCCAACGGTAGATAAAACTCCTGGAAACTTGAAATCTTTGACCAATAAGATCTGCCTGAGCTAGTCCTATGTAGGATAGACCAAGGGCTAATCTTAGCTTCCTTCACTCGACTCCCCTAATTTGAGCAAAACTCTCCCAATGAAGGGGCCAGGAGGCTGCCTTCTTTCTCTCATTGCTCTGACACACTGCAACAACTGTGGACTCCAGTTGCTGCTCTTGTGTCCGTCTGTCAAAAATCATCTTTTCTCCCAACATCTGAGCTACAGTTTCCGACTTTCAGCTTCTGCCCCATCTCAATGCATGCTTAAAAATACCAGAAGGTAGATGATTCGCTCTCTGTGTGACGGAACAATACTTTTATATATCTGGGCCTCACTGCTTCTTCCCCTGCCCCTCCCTTTGCTTCATCTGACTGTTTATTGCAGGTCTAATTTAGAGCAGGCTCTTCCGGGCAAAGGCATGGTGCCATCTCAGGGCATATGAATAACAGCAGCTGGTTAGCAGCAGCGACTGCAGGTAGAGAAGGCACCTAGACGGATGGACAGACAGACTGGGGAGGGGACAGCCTTTGGGGCTGGATTCCCAGACTGGTCACGTCTGTGTCTTGCCTTCTCTGCCCACTGGTATCTCAACCCCCTGGCTCTCAGGGGAACTGGGTATCTCGATATTGCATGGCCCAGAGCTTCCCCCTCAATGCCCCCACCAGCCCCCCAATGCCCTACTCCTCAGCCCTCCCAGCCCCCACTCCTAATCCCCCCGCAGCATCCCCCCAACTCCTCAATGCCCCCACTCCTCATCCCCCAGCATCCCCCCAATGCCCCCACTCCTCAGCCCCCCCAGCATCCCCCAACCCAATGCCCCCACTCCTCACAATGCTCCTACTCCTCATCCCCCCAATGCCCCCTCCAACCCCCCCAAGCCCCCACTGCTCAACACCATCTCCCCTTGTCCCCCACCCCTACAACATCCCCCCCACCAGCCCCCCCAACGCCCCTCCCTCCACCAGCCCCACTCACTCATCCCCCTCCCCGCCCCGGCGCCCCGCCCTTCCCGGTCCCACCCACGGTACCTGGCTGCGCTCGAAGCCCTCGCGCTCCGCCTCCAGGCCGCCGCCGCCGCCGGCCCCGCGCCGGCTCAGCACCTTGGGCAGCGGGTTGGGCACCTGCTTCATGGAGCTGCTCACCCGGTCCATCCCGGCTCGCCCCGGCCCGCCCGCCAGCCGCGCGCCCCGCAGCCGCTACCCGCCGCTAGCGGGACCCACGCCCGCGGCATTGGCCCCCGCCCCTGCCGCTCACACGGCAGCCACGCCCCCCGGGAGCCACCTCCCGCCTCGCGGCCCTGCCGCCTCTCATTGGCCAGTGCGAATGCTACTCGAACTGAACTCCCAGTGGGACCCGTCCGGAGCCTCACGGTCCCGCCCCTTACCGAGCCTACTCCATTCTCACAGGTCTAGGCAGCTGCTACTCCAAAGAGAACTGCCCCCCCAAGACCCGCCCCTTTCTCCCGCCTCCTCCTCGCTCATTGGCCCTTTGCACCTTCGACCCGCCCCCAGCTTTACAGACCTTCCTCTTACCCCGCCTACTCTTCACTCATTGGCCCCGGCCCCTGCTGCTTACCGCCAGATCCTGCCCCCTAGACCCACCTTCTGCCAATCAACCCCCCACCCCCTTGTTTTTCTTGCCCCGGTTCCCTAAATCAGGGCCCCTCGGTCAAAGAAGGCCATCTCATTGGCTGCTGGGCGTGTCCCCCATGGACAGCCAGCGCATAGCTGTACCAATAGGAGTAGAGCGCTGTGGGTACCTCAGTCAGGCCATCATGAGTAGAGCATTGTGGGTAGCTTGGCCAGGGCAATAGGAGTAGAGCATTGTGGGTATCTCAGCCAGGGCAGTAGGAGTAGAGCATTGTGGGTACATTGACCAGGGCAATAGGAGTAGAGCACTGTGGGTACCTCGGCCAGAGCAGTATCATTGTGGGTACCGGGCCAGGGCAGTAGGAGTGGAGCACTGTGGGTACATTGACCAGGGCAATAGGAGTAGAGCATTGTGGGTATCTTCGCCAGAGCAGTATCATTGTGGGTACCGGGCCAGGGCAGTAGGAATAGAGCATTGTGGGTATGTCAGCCAGGGCAGTAGGAGTGGAGCACTATGGGTACCTCAGCCAGTCCCCAGCATCCCCCCTTGCCCTTAGACACAGATAGTGATACTCAGCCTTGTGGGGTGGCTGTACAGATTCTCAGCCAAGCCTGCCATTCCCTATGCCCTCCAACAGGATTCCAGCCACCAGAGGACATGAGCTGCTCTAGGCCCCTTCTGGGGGCACCAGTGCCATCCCAGTGCCCTGAGCAGGCAGCGGTGCCTCTCCACCTCCCCACCCCCATGTCCCCCGCTCCTACAATCTCAAAGTATTATTAACTAAGCTGCTCTTTGGTTGGAAGCCACAGCCTTGGAGAAACAGTGATGCAGACATGCACAGAGGAAACAGGCAGGGACAGGCAGAAAGAGATCAACCAACCACTCATAAATGTGATGCCTCTGCCCCCAGGCCTTTGGGCACTTTGACAAGCTAGAAAGGAAACAAAACTGTTTTTAAAATGTATTCTACCCTAGTAAAGCCCCAGCGCAGGAACAGAGGGAGGAAACAGTAACAGGTCCCACGCCTGGCCCCTGCCCGTGGCTCACAGCAAATAAAAAACACACTGAGGGAACTCACAACTCAAATGGTCCCAGAAGGAGTGAGGGTTCATCCTGCAGGATGCCAGAGATGCACATTCATTGGTGGAGAGCCAAGAGGCAGAGAGGTCAATGGGCGAAGACCCCGACTTCTTCTATGTTTCCTCCCAGATTACTGAAAACTCTAGACCCTGTAGTGATTCCAGCCCTATGCGCTTTATCAGACTTACATGCACTGCAGGAGTGTTCACACAGCAGTCACTACACTCCCAGCATGCATTGGGTCCTGTGTAAAACCTAGGATGGATTCTCTGCCGACAGCCTACTTTAGAGCTGTGCCAAAGTGCTGGTCAGGAGCATGGAGATGTCCCTGGGCCATTTACACTGCCATGGCAGGGCTTTACCTCAGCATGGAGAGCAGCAGACACACCCACTACTATGTTGGGGCCTAGGAGTGGGGCTGCGCAACCGTACCCCAGCAGGAGAGCTCCCATTTGCAGTGGGTATGCAGGGGCCATTTCTGCCTTCTTTATGTCACCAGAGTGGTGTAAAGGGGAGAATTGCCCCACAGCCATCGCCGTGTGCCCACATGGCCGCAGTGCACTATGGAGCACAGGTGGCTGAGAAGAGTAGGAGGGATGGGTCATCCCATCTGCTAATCAGCGGTGACTTCATCAGAGACACTCCAGCTAGTCAGAACCCCCAGGATTTGAAAGTGCAAGTCAGATGAGATCAGCAGCTTCTCCCTGACCGTGGGGACAGCCATGTAGTCCAAATCCCCTTACTCTGCTACCAAAAGCAATGGGGACAGCCAAGGGGGAAGAAAGGTCAAGCATGCTTTGTCAGACATCCAGATTTGAGAGCTAAATTGTCCTGGGCTTTGTTCTAGATGTTTCTCCCCTGCTGGCTGAATCCCATGGCTAATTTCACAGCCAAAATGCATCCTGAGTCATGTTCTCCCAGGCTCCAGCTCGGCTGGTGCAATCTGCAAGGAGATGGTTCACATGATGCCCCTTTTACTCATCATTGCTTCTGTCTTGGCTACCGATACCACAGCTGATGGGAAATGGAGGAGGCTGTTCAGAGAGGCCATCTCCTCCCCTTCTGTTTGTCTCGGCTCCCTGTCTGTCCTCTGTCTCTAATGCGCTTCCTGGAAACCTGCCTCCTTCTCTGGGGCCAGTCCCACAGGAGGTTTAATGGGCTTAATCCAGCCACAGCTGGGGCTGCAAAAAGAGGATTAATAATTGAGGAGGTGAAGTCATCGCTGAACAGCGATGAGGAGGAGAGGTGGAGAAGAGTACCTGACAAAGGAGAGCAAAGACCGTTCCACCTGGCTGACTATCATCCTTTTCACACAGAGTGCACACATGCAGCCTACTCTGGGCATGGCCTGCAGAGACACGTGTCCCCGCATGCAGGCTTGGGAGGGAGGTGTATCTTGCTCTCGGGTGCAGGGGAGTGGAGCATGGCATGATGGGATCTGTAGCATCTATCAACTGCACCTGTTTATTAAAGAGGAGGCAGGCTGCAGCAATCTGGTCCACTTCATACACATGGGGCTACCTGTGAGTTTCTGGCAAGCTGCTAACATGGCTCTTGCTGGGGGGGGTACAGTTGGGTGCTGCTTGCCTAAACCAATCCACTGAGTGGCTGAGCTGGACCGTGCCTTCACGCTGTGGCACCAGCCGGGCTGCTCTGCTCAGCTCAGGATCCAGAGAGGTTCCTGCAATGCAGCAGGTCCCCTTTCTCTTTGGCAGACCAAGGATGCTCAAGGACAGCTTGGTGTGTGGTTTGGGGATATCCTTGGATGTGCTGGTGACATGATTTTCCCAGTCAGCAGCAGAGGGGCTGAGGTTCATGTGCCCCCAGCAGATGACACAGCAAGCGCCCTGGGTGGAAGTGGAGAGGGCAGGCGGGTTGAGGGGGGGGGTTGGTTGTCACCCCTTCAGATCTAAGTGTTTCCTACTGATGGCCCTTTTCATGGTTTCAGCCCCACAAATGCTCAGCTCCTCTTCTGTCCATGCTCCATGCAGCCAGTCCATGGTGTCTGTCTGAGTTCTGGGGGTGAAGGGGCTTGGGTTGGGGAGTCTCTGTGGGTGTGGGCCTGGCTTCTAGGTTAGTGGACGAGTCCCTCCCAATCCTCTCTTAGGGCCTGATCCAGTGCTCAGCCGCCACTGACTTCAGCATCTCACATGATTGTGCCCTTTGACCCTCCGCGCTGGCCCCTAACTAGCTCGTTCCCATGAAGCAGTTCCGGATGGGGAAGCAGGGGAAACCCCATCTCTTAGGCTCCAAAGAGGTTCCACTTTTCCCCCTTAATGCTCCAGCGTGATGGTTCTCAAATGTCTTCCTGCTGGGAGAAGGGCAATTCCTCAGGCCAGGATCACCAGTGGGATGGCTCCTGTGCTGTGAGGCATGAGTAGGGTGACCATATTTCCCGGAGCTGAATACAGGACACCTGGTAAAATTACTCGTATTCGAGCCCCTGTTAAAAAGAAATAATGCCTAATTAGATTCCTTTTATTTCCCTTCTGATCTTTAAGGCTTTAGGGTTCACACAGGGAGAGGTGACACACACACTCCCATACACCTTTCTCACACAGGGAGGGATGACCGACCGACCAACCCGACCCTCCCTGCCTGGTGCCCTCCACCTTCCATGCTTGGCTGGGCCCCCAGGACAGATCTGCCTCTCCTGGTAAGATAACAGGTGGAGGGGCATGCAGGGTCACATGCCCCCCCCCCCAGATTTCTGCCAGGGTTCACACCAGAATGTGGCCAGCAGCAGCTTCTTGGCACTTTGTGCGAGGGAAGGGATGGGAGCTGCTTCCAGCTGCAGGGGAGGGGGGAAGGGATGACCTGACCCACGGCTTTGCAGAGCTCATCTCTTCCCCCCACCCCCATGTGGCTGGAAGCAGCTTGTCCCTTCCTGCCCAGTGTCGAAAGGCAGCTAACACCTCCAGGCTACTGCTGGCCACCGACATAACCAGTCGCCTCCTGTCCCCTGGCTACAGCATGGGCCGGAAGGGGTTAAGCCCTAAGGCTGCGTTGTGTACCAGGACCCAGGGAACCGGACTGCAGGGGTTTCAGAGAGAGGACAGTGAGGGGGGGCACGCAAAGGGCCGATGGGTGGGCAGCAGAGGTGACACGTAACCAGCTGTCGCCTGGCACCTGCCTGCACTCACCAGCCACCGCAGCTCACAGCTAGCCCCGGCCGGAAACAGGACCGGGGGGCGGGGCCCTGCTGGCTGCTGGCACACAATGGGGGCTGCGCTGATGGACCAGCAGGGGGAATGGCCCCTTCCTCTGCCCTGCACCTTTGCCCTGCCACCAGCCTTGCACACCCACCCCCATCGCCAGCCACTGGGACCCCCCCACTCACCGCTAGTGGGTGGGCAGCTGGCGAGCAGGGATCCAGCCAGCAGCAGGACCCACCTATACTGATTGGAGGGGAGAGGGGGAGAGAGACAGAAAATACGGGACAATTTGCCCGTTTTTAAGAAAATGTTGGGACGCCTGCAGGAGGGCTTAAGTACGGGACTGTCCCTTTAAAAACGGGACATCTGGTCACCCTCTGCACGAACCTGCTCCTTCTCCTTCTCCTTCTTCTCCTTCTGGCGGGGTGGGAGGGGGTTAAACTTGTATCTGTCACAACATGGGGTCCTGGTCTGGGAAGGGCTGACAGCCGCCTGCATCCCCTACCAGCCTCCTGGTGGCCCCTTACCCCTCACCCCTTCCCAGGGCAGATGCCGTGCTCAGGGACGGGAAAGGGCCTGGTTGGGGCAGGATCCGGCCAGGAGATGCACATGAACTCATTCCAGTGCTTGACTCCCATTGACGAGGAGGGCGCTCGGTGCCTCGCAGGATCAGGTCCCATGGAGCTGAACCAGCTATTTCCTCTCTCTGACAGCAGGATTCATTAAGGTGACTCTCCCCTCGCTGCCTGCCGCCCCTTCTGCCCTGATCCAGCTGGGTTGCTCTGATTTGGGGGGTGACTGGCAATTTGATCACAGCTGGGTTTACCCCAAAGAACGCCCCCCCCCCCGCAGCAAAGGGAGACATAAAGCAGCCGCAGAAGGGGCAGAGAGGGGCTGAGTGAACGAGGAGGAGTTTAGCTGGTCAAAAAAGCCTCTGGAAGTGACGAGCTGGGAAAATAACATCGGGGTAGGGTGACCAGACAGCAAATGTGAAAAATCGGGATGGGGGTGGGGGGTAATAGGAGCCTATATAAGAAAAAAACCCCAAAATCGGGACTGTCCCTATAAAATCAGCACATCTGGTCACCCTACATCGGGGTGAGGTAGAAACAGCCCCGTGGAGACCGGCTCTGCTAACATCCTGGGAGTGAAGGAGTTTGCTCTCCAGCCAGGCCCCCTACCTGGCCCCCTGCCCCTCCTAGAGCTGTGAGATTCCCAGGTGCTGACTCTATGCGCTCCCTCCCCTGGCCTGGCCCCGGCTCAGGGACAGCACAGATCCTCCTTGTTTCAGGGAGAAAACAGAGAGAGACAACCACAGTCCTTCCTCTGTTACCCAGCTGAGTCTGTGTGCACAGGGTATCAGATCCTTCTCCCTGATCACCCCACCCAGGGGACAAGTTTCCAGCCCTGCCTGCTAGCTTCAGTAACGCTCGGATACCAGCCAGGGGCAAGCCCCTGACAGCTGCCTTCCTGGCTTCAGGGGTCCATCTGGATCTACAGCCCTTCCTCTTCTTCCCAAGGACACGGCCTAGGTCCCACCGTGTACAGGGTGGGGCCTAGGGGTCAGACTGGGGTTGCCAACCCTCCAGGATTGTCCTGAAGTCACCGGGAATTAAATATTCATCTTTGATTAAAGATTATGTCATGTGAGAAAACCTCTAGGAATACGTCCAGTCAAAACTGGCAACCCTCGGTTAGATGTGGGGACTGGGGGGTCAGGACTCCTGGCTTGTGTTCCTGGCTCTGGGATTGATTTGCCTTGTGACACTGAGCCATGGCCTGGCCTAGGGAGCAGTACCACGTCACTGTTTCGTGCCTCAGTTTCCCTACATGTAAAATGTCCCGAGGTAGGGGAGGCTTGAGGTTCAGTTAATGATGGTTTGTGAAGCCCCTTGAGATCCTCACCTTAAAGGGGCTAGAGGAGGGTAAAGGATTGAGAGAGAGGGAGAGCGATCTGAGAGACCATTAGGGCTTGTAGTAGAGGGACAGAAAGGGTTAATTTCCACAGCTTCTATGAGCTGTCCTGTGACCCTGTCCCCATAACCACCTTTGGGGAAACACTGGAAGGTGGATACCATCCCCTCTGCCCCAGGAGCCCCCCTCTTCCCTGCCAAACCAGGCAGAGCGTGCATGTCAGAGAGGTTGCGGGGGTCTTGTTGGCCCCTGCTGCATGCCTCAGGGTGAGGGGACAGGCCCTCCCCACAGCCCCACTGGTGCCACTGTCCTTCGGACCTGCAGAAAGCGACATCAAGCCAATAGGCTGGGCTCGTTACTGGGCCGGGCGCTGGCCCAAAGGCAGGAAACGGTCGCCATCTGCTGGCGACCCTTAGTGATTGCTGTGCCGGCTTGTCCTCTAAATGTAACTAACCCCAACTCTAGGGGAGTGTGCGCTCGTGGGCATTGGCTCCGCTGCCCATTTCTCCGTCTGCCCCATTCCCTCCGACCTGTCCCTGTCTCTGCCTCACCCCTGGCTCCTCATCCCAGTCCCCTGTTTGTCATCTAGCCAGCCAAAGCACCACTCCTCAGCTTTGTCATCCCAGGCTCCATCTCTTGGCCGTCAGTCCCAGTTCCCCCCGCCAGCTCTTCATCCAGTCCGTCTCTCTACCTCAGCCTGGCCTCCAGTCTCCCCCTGCTCCCCTCATTCCCCATCCGCCTAGCTCCCGCCACAGGCGCCTTGGCCAATCTCAGTGTCCGTGCCTTCTGGCTTCTTGCCCCCATCTCTTTGCCCAGCTAGTCCCAGTTCTCCACCCACATCCTGCCTCCTTATCAGATCTGTATCCCCCCTACCCCACTGGTTCCCAATACCTCCCCCCAGCTCCTCATCCGATCTGTCACCCTGTGACAAACAAGGTCCAGACACCTCAAGGTGATAACGGGGGTTCTGAACCCTCCCCATAAGTATTGCATTAGGGTTGCCACCTATCTGGGTTTCACGTGGACAGTCCAAGTTTCAGCTTGTGTCGCCCGGTGCCATTTGATAAGCCCTGATGTCTGTTTTTTTTAATCGGGGGGGGGGGGGGAAGAGGCGGAGCAGGGGCAGGGCCTTGACAGTCTGGTTACCAGTCATTAGAAAGGTGGCAACTAGGGCTGACAAGCCATTAAAAAAATCAATTGTGATTAATCGTGCTGTTAAACTATAATATTTAATTAAATATTTTTGGATGTTTTCCACATTTTCAAATATATTGATGTTCAATTACAACACAGAATACGAAGTGTACAGCGCTCATTGTATATTTATTTTTTATTACAAATATTTGCACTGCAAAAAAGAAACAAAGGAAATAGTATTTCAATTCACGTAACACAAGTACTGTCGTGCCATCTCTTTATCATGAAAGTTGAACTTACAAATGTAGAATAATGTACAAGAAATAACTGGACTCAAACATAAAACAATGTAAAACTTTAGAGCCTAGAAAGTCCACTCAGCCCTACTTCTTGTTCAGCCAATCGCTCAGACAAACAAGTTTGTTTACATTTATGGGAGATAATGCTGCTCACTTCTTGTTTACAATGTCATCGGAAAGCGAGAACAGGCATTCGCTTGGCACTGTTGTATCTGGTGTCTCAAGCTATTTACGTGCCAGATGCGCCAAAGATTCATATGTCCCTTCATGCTTCGCCCACCATTCCAGAGGACATGTGTACAGGCTGATGATGGGTTCTGCTTGATAACGATCCAAAGCAGTGTGGACTGACGCATGTTCATTGTCAGCATCTGAGTCAGATGCCACCAGCAGAAGGTTGATTTTCTTTTTTGGTGGTTCGGGTTCTGTAGTTTCCACATTGGAGTGTTGCTCTTTTAAGACTTCTGAAAGCAAGCACCACACCCCGTCCCAATCAGATTTTGGACGGCACTTCAGATTCTTAAATCTTAGCTCAAGTGCTGTAGCTATCTTTAGAAAGCTCACATTGATACCTTTGTGTTTTGTCAAATTTGCAGTGAAAGTGTTCTTAAAATGAACAACATGTGCTGGGTCATCATCCGAGACTGCTATAACTGAAATACATGGCAGAGTGTGGGTAAAACACAGAGCCAGAGACATACAATTTTCCCCCAAGAAGTTCAGTCACAAATTTAATTAACACCTTTTTTTTAAGGAGCATCATCAGCATGGAAGTGTGTCCTCTGGAATGTTGGCTGAGGCATGAAGGGGCATACGAATGTTTAGCATATCTGGCACGTAAATGTCTTGCAACGCCGGCTACAAAAGTGCCATGCTAATACCTATTCTCACTTTCAGGTGACATTGTAAATAAGAAGCGGGCAGTATTATCTCCTGTAAATGTGAACAAACTTGTTTGTCTGAGCGATTGGCTGAACAAGAAGTAGGACTGAGTGGACTTGTTTTACATTGTTTTGTTTTTGAGTGCAGTTATGTAACAAAAAAAATCTACATTTGTAAGTTGCACTTTCACAATAAAGAGATTGCACTACAGTACATGTATGAGGTGAGTTGAAAAATGCTATTTCTTTTGTTTACCTTTTTTACAGCACAAATATGTGTAATAAAAAATAATGTAAAGTGAGTACTATACACTTCGTATTTTGTGTTGTAATTGAAATCAATATACATCTCTATCCTGATATAACGCTGTCCTCAGGAGCCAAAAAATCTTACCACGTTATAGGTGAAACCGCATTCAGAGCCGGCTCCAGGCACCAGCCGACCAAGCACGTGCTTGGGGTGGCACCTTGTAAGGGGCAGCCAATCTTTGGGTGGTGAGGCAGCACTCGGGGTTTTTTGTTTTCTTTTGGTTCGGCAGGGCGGCGCTCGAGGTTTTTTTTTTATTTGTTTCAGTGGGGCAGGGCAGCGCTTCGGGGGGGTTGTTTCGGCGGGGGGGGGGGTGTTTCAGCGGGGGGGGGGGGGGGGGGGGGGGGGGTTGTTTCGGCCAGGCAGGGCGGTGCTTGGGCGGGGAGGTTGTTTTGACGGAGCAGTGCTGCTTATTTTTTTTGCTTGGGGCGGCAAAAAAGTTAGAGCCGGCTCTGACCGCATTATATCGAACTTGCTTTGATCCGCCGGAGCGCGCAGCCCTGCCCCCCCCAGAGTGCTGCTTTACTGCGTTATAGCCGAATTCGTGTTATATCGGGTCACGTTATATCGGGGTAGAGGTGTATTTGAAAATGTAAAAAAACCCCTAAAATGTTTAATACATTTCAATTGGTATTCTATTATTGTTTAACAGTATGGTTGAAATGGCAATTAATTGGGATTAATATTTTAAATCACAATACATTTTTTTGAATTAATCGCGTGAGTTAACGGCGATTAATTGACAGCCCTAGTGGCAACCCTAAATTGAATCCACTGCTTGTAGACAATGTTATTGTGTATAGAAATAAGTCAGGTAAGGTCTTGTATGGAAGCTTGTAATGTCCTGATCTTGCCGGGCATTAGGAGATCTGCACCCAGGTTATGGTAATGGATGTGTGCACGAGTAGAACATTGTAATTGTAACTGGAGTGCAACTAGGGCATCACCTCCCAGCAGTGTGGTGAGGCAATCAGGCAGGGAAGGCACTGCTCAGGCCAGTTGTTTACATGAAACTGGCTCTAAGCACCTAGCATTGTCCAGCCAGGAAGAGACAAAGGAGGACCATCACAGCTTGCAACTGCAACAAAAACCCTGTCTCGGAACCCCCTGCTCTGTGTAACCAGGAATGACCAGAGAGTCTGAAAAAAAGGAAAAAAACGCCTGCAAACCCTGTTAAAAAAGAAGGGATTTGAAGTGCAGGCTCTCCAGAAACTCAGGGCCAGCATCTAAGTGGGGTGTTGTCCGCGGATCTCCTCTAGGGCAGGGGGCATGCTGGGAAGTTGTTCAGAGGCTGGAGTAACTTGGAGCAGAAAAGGGAATCTAGCTACCAGGGTGGGACCATGCAGGCTGCCTACTGGTGTCAGAGCCAATGTGGCATTCAGACACACAAAGTGACACGGCAGGTGGTGAAAGAACCACTTATTATTCTGGGTGATACACCCCCGCCTCCTTTCCCTCCCCAGCTCCTTTTGCCCACCGTAGGGAGAGACCTTAATATTGATATAAAAATGAAATGAATACAAATTTTTAAATATTGGGTCATTCAACTTGCCTGCGCCTTTACTGACGTTTACAATATATTTCACATTATTTTCATACATATGGTGCTTTGAGAAACGTTCCTCACATGCATATATGTTTTGTTTATTTAATTATATGAGACATTCAAGCAAGGAGGTTTCTACCTTGTTTTCCAAGGACAAGCAAATATCAGAGAAGGTAAATATGGCTTTATAGCCATAAAATGTTTATTACCTCAAAGTGTGTGTTTACACAGACTCTGTAATGCAGCGTTATAACTTCTATTTGACTTTAATATTCTATCCTGTTTTATTTTATACTATGTTTTGAAAGATGTATATAAGTTAATTATTGTGCCTGGTACAGAATGTTTGATACAAGTCTGTAATTACAAATTGTAAATATATGGCAGATGGTAGATTGTAAATCTAGGGGAAAAGTAACCAGAAAGATCGGAATGTCTTATCATAGCCTAGGACACATCCCTCTTGTATATGATACCAGTTTGGTATAGATATGATCTTTATATCAAGAAAACAGATTTTGTAAAACTAGGGTTACCATATTTCAGAAAGCAAAAAAGAGGATGGGAGGAGCCCCGCCCTAGCCCCGCCCCTGCCCCTCCCACTTCCAGCCCCCCTCAGAACCCCCAACCCTCCCCCCGTTCCTTGTCCCCTGACTGCCTCCTCCTGGGACCCCTGCCCCTAACTGCCCCCCAGGACTCCACCCCCTGCCTAAGCCTCACTGCCTCTTGTCCCCTGACTGCCCCCTCCTGAGACCCTCCCCCCATCCTAACTGGCCCCCTAGGACCTTACCCCCTACCTGTACCCTGATTGCCCCAACCCTTATCCACACCCCCCACCCCCAGACAGACCCCTGGGACTCCCACGCCCCATCCAACCACTCCCCACCCCCTGACAGCCTCCCCCGAGAACTCCCGACTCATCTAAACCCCTCTGCTCCCTGCCCCCTGACAGCCCCCCCCCGAACTCCCAAACACCCCCACCCCCCGTTCCTTGTCCCCTGACTGCCTCCTCCTGGGACCCCTGCCCCTAACTGCCCCCCAGNNGGGCAGTGGGGAGGTTACTGAGGTGGCTGAACTGATAGGGTAGGGAATGGGTGCAGAGAGAACAGAAGGGAGGGACTGGGGGACAGGATTAATTACTGCACAGGGGACAGGCAAATGTGGGGGTGACAGCTCCTGCAACAGGGACCAAAATCCCCTTCCCCTAGGGTTACCATATTTCAGCAAGCAAAAAAGAGGATGGGAGGAGCCCCGCCCTGGCCCCGCCCCTGCCCGGCCCACTTCCAGCCCCCCTCAGAACCCCCAACCCTCCCCCCGTTCCTTGTCCCCTGACTGCCTCCTCCTGGGACCCCTGCCCCTAACTGCCCCCCAGGACTCCACCCCCTGCCTAAGCCTCCCTGCCTCTTGTCCCCTGACTGCCCCCTCCTGAGACCCTCCCCCCATCCTAACTGGCCCCCTAGGACCCTATCCCCTACCTGTACCCTGATTGCCCCAACCCTTATCCACACCCCCACCCCCAGACAGACCCCTGGGACTCCCACGCCCCATCCAACCACTCCCCACCCCCTGACAGCCCCCCCCAGAACTCCCAACCCATCTAAACCCCTCTGCTCCCT
>NC_048315.1:24534660-24558051 GCF_013100865.1 Trachemys scripta elegans | reverse complement strand
GTCCCCTGACTGCCCCCTCCTGGGACCCCTGCTCCTAACTGCCCTCCAGAACGCTACCCCCTACCTAAGCCTCCCTGTTCCTTGTCCCCTAACTACCCCCCCAAATGCCCCCCAGGACCCTACCCCCTACCTGTACCCTGACTGCCCAAAACCTTCTCCACACCCCCAGAAAGCCCCCCGCCGAACTCCCGACCCCCCCGTCTCTTGACTGCCCCCTCCAAAATCTCCCTGCCCCTTCTCCTGCCCCCTGCCCCCCTTACCCCGCCGCTCAGAACATGGTGTTGGGCTCTGTGCGGAGCCGGACACGTGGCTGCGCTCCCCAGTGCAACACACAACCCGGTCCCTGCCCCTGCACAGTGCTGCCAGAGCCGGGCGCTGGGCTGCAGGGGAGGAGGAGCTGCCGAGGCCCGATGCAAACGGCCGGGCAGGCCGGCCGGCTCAGAATGGGGGCGGGGAAGAGGAGCTCTACAGCCGCTCCGGAGTCCAGCCCGGCAAGCTGCGGGGGAAGGGCTCTGGCTGCCAGAGCCCTATGCGAGAGGCTGAATTTCCTGCAGCCCTCCCAGCCGCGCCTCGCTCTGCATGGGGGGGAAATCCCGGACATTTTTAGTGATTTACAAATTCCCCCCCCGGACGCTATTTTTAACACAAAAAGGAGGACATGTCCGGGTAAATCCGGACGAATGGTAACCCTAGTAAAACATTCATGTTTTAGGAAGAGATCTGATTGTGAAAGGAGTGGAGAGTGGGCTTTCAGAGTAATAAATCTAAGTAAACTCACACAGAGAATTGTAGAAATAACTTAATTGAAATGAATTTTATAATCACAGCACTCTAAAAATTTTCATTCAGGAAACCCCCTAGGAAAAACACATGTAGTGGGAAGTGTTTTAAACCTTTGTTGGAGAGACAAGGTGGCCGAGGTAATATATTTTATTGGACCAGCTTGTGCTGGTGAGAGAGAAGCTTTCGAGCCACACAGAGCTTCTATAGAGGCCATAAGCTTCAGGAAATATGCTTCTTTTGAGACATATATTTGCAAATATTTTGTATCTAAATGCAAGTCTTCAGACAATAACTGCCTGATATCACTGTTATATGCATAGTAAGATGTTTTATGTCCACATATAGCAAGGTTATATGATGCTATAACTGGTTACTAATGTAAGAAGCAATTTAAGGATGCAATATTTATATTAATAGAAATGAATTAATTATTGGCAGTGCTCAAAAAATCTCACCTCACTCAAGAAAAGACAAGCCTCTGTATGACTCTGTGTACCAGTGTAACTATGTGTAACAGTGCCACCTAGTGACTCCTACCATCACAGTATACATCACCGCCAAACGCTGACTCGGCCATACCACGCTCAGAAGGCTGCCAGACTTGTGTTCTGGCAGACAACAAGTTTCATAGACCAGGATGCTCAATGAGTAAATCCTACTGCTGGGTGTGGAGAGTTTAACCCCCAGGGACTGGCAGCAGAATCTCTCAGCATATCTGCCAGGACAGGATGAAAGGGGGGAGATCTCTGCCTCCCAGACCATTCAGAGTGACCGGCAGCACTTTGAATCACACCCAGTGGGCAGGCAGAATCCCGCGCTCTTTCCAGCCCCACGTGGATGGCATGACAGTGGATCATGCTGGCCAAGTAAGGGGGAGAGGAATCTGGCTGGGTGTCAACTCAGCAAGGAAACTCTGACTCAGGAGGGCAGTGAATACACCCCCACCCCCACCCTGCTCATGAGCTCAGCAGAGTGACTGTGCCTTTGGCACTGTGCTGCTACAGCTCAGCTCTCCCTGGAGATGTGAGGGTGCTGGGGGGCTCCCTAGGGGACACTCTGAGGGCATCTGGGCCCTCGAGATAGGGAGGCTGTCCAGTTCCTCCAGGGCCCAAGTGCTGGCTTAGTAGAAGAATGGGGTTTCCCCAAGGGGTTGGAAGAGCAGAGCTATAGAATCAGCCTCTCCGGCGACGGGGGAAGGGGGGAGTCATGTGACAGCGTCCTTCCGTCACAGGACCCAGGTCATCAGGGCCCCTCGAGGTGCCCTCGGGAAGGGTCCACCAGGTGGGGAGGATATGGCACTTCTTGGGGCAGTTCCCTTGCACTGCTGCTACGTTGCCCCAGTGCTGGCATGCTGCCTGGGACAGTGGGGAAGCCAGCCTGCTGCTCACCCCGGTGGGTAGAGTACCCCCAGTGCTGCCAGTGTGGTTTCCGAGAGATCAGGGCTGATGCACAATCAACAGTCAGCTCCCCGTGCAGCTGAATTCTCACAAGGTAAAACCATCGCAGAGTCACCGAGACTCTTTTAACTGCCGCACTTCCTGGGTGGACAACTGTCATGGGTGCAGAGATGGTGTTAGGTCTGACTAATAAACCCCCCTTTCCCCTGCATTTCATTTTACGAAGCCTGGTGCTCGGTCCTTTCAGAACTCATCGCGCAGAGTCAAACCACCGAGGGAGAGAACCAGATGATTTCTTAAGGAATAAAATTTAATGCACATAAACATCTGCCACCAACATTTGGATTCCTTGTGAGGACTTTCCTTCCACAGCTGTTACGTGGTAACTCTCCACACACATATCCCTGCTTTGTTGCTGCTATGTACATAAGAACGGTCACTTTGAGTCAGACCAGAGGTCCATCCAGCCCATATCCTGTCTTTTGACAGTGGCCAGTGCCAGGTGCCCCAGAGGGAATGAACAGAACAGGGAATCATCAAGTGATCCATCCCCTGTCGCCCATTCCCTGCTTCTGGCAAACAGAGGCTAGGGACACCATCCCTGCCCAACCTTGCTAATAGTCATTGATGGACCGATCCTCCAGGAACTTATCTAGTTATTTTTTGAATCCAGTTATAGTTTTATCCTTCAGAACATGCCTTGGTAAGGAGTTCCACAGGTTGACTGTGCATTGTGCGTAGGGTGACCAGATGTTTTTATAGGGACAGTCCCAATTTTTGGGTCTTTTTCTTATATAGGCTTGTAGACGTACCCTAAGACTCTGGCTGGGATTTGCAAAGTAGCCTCAGGGACCTATTACTATGAAATAGTTGTATTGCGATAGTGTCTCGCAGACCCAGTCATGGCCTGGGACCCCGTTATGCTGGGTGCTGTACAAACACAGAACAAACACACAGTCCCTGCCCCAAAGCACTTAGTCTAAGGAGGCACCCAAATCCCTTTGAACTCCAATGGGAGGCAAGCACCTAACTCCCTGAGGCCTCTTGGAAAACTCAGCATCTGGGTGTCCCATGGTCAGTCTACCTAGAGTGCACTCAGGCGGGGGGTTCTCCCAGTAAGTTGGTGGGTAAGGAGACATGAAGCATGAAGCTGAATTATGCATCATTCAACTACCCTTTCCTGGTAGACTCAGAAAGGGCTGGAGCACCTCACTGCTGCGCTAGTTTCACCTGGATAATATTTGGGTGAGCAAAATTATGATAATATCATTGCCCCTCTAACCTGAACAGTTTTCCAATATTTAGGGCTTAGCTTGGTTGTTTTCGTTAGGAGGAGAAATTAAGGATCCAGTCAGGTGTTTCTTTGGAGCAATCTTGTTTAATTACAAAGAAGGCACACAATGGCCTGTTTCTCTCACCGCAATAGGAACAAAGAACAGCTTCTTTGCTCATAATTCCAAGCCTGCCTTTCCAGCCAGCTCTCTGCCCAAAAGAAGCTCACTCTCTTGGTTTCCTCTCAGGGCCATGCTACTAGCACTTCTCTGGCTCTCTCCTTCTGACACACACAGCTGCAATCCAGTTGAAGACTCAGCCCAGGCATTTTCAATCCGTTTCCAGGGAAACCCCTCTTGTTATCTCTCAGTTAGTTCTTGCTCAGGCCAGTGCTTTGAGTGGTGGCTTCTATTGTTTCAGCTATCTTACTCCATAAAGGAGCTTAGTTGCTTCCTCCATTTAACCTGAATGAAGGGTAGCTAGCATACCCAGAAGCTTTCAGTGAGATCTGTGACTGCCCAGAGAGCAATGATACACCAGCTGGCAGCTAACCACATGCTGCAGCATAACAACTTTTTGCTTTTCTCTAGCCTGTTCCATCCAAGGCTTCCAAAGCTCTCTATAAACACTTACAGAATTGAGCCTCACTGCCCCCTGGGTGACGGGTCTGTAGGATTGTCTGCAATGCCAAGTGGGAAAGGTGAGGCACAGGGAAGGGAAATGACTTGCCCAAAGTTGCACAATGAGTCAGTGGCAAAGTGGGTACAGAATCCAGATCTCCTGGCTCCCAGCCCTGTGCTCCAACCACCTCTGGAAGTAGCAGTTGAACATTAATGGTGTTTGGGGTCCCCTTCTCTTTTCATGGGAGAAGGTGCCAAAGGTAGGTATGCAGAATGTCAGGGCAAGTGTCCCCCGCATTCCTCAACCTTGGTCTGAAGGGATCTGCATTTCAAGTAGTGAGAGGACAGGTCAGCCTCTGTGACGCATGGGATTTTGGTGTCTCTGCTGGGGCTGTCACCAAGACGGCTGATTGAGTTGGTTTCTTCTGTGATGCAGATGCTGTTCTTAGAACTAAGAGCATGAAGAAGCTGTTACAAGGTAATAGCCCTTGATCGATAGCTTCATTAGATCCAGCAACTTCTACATGAAAGGTCCCATATTTCTGTTAGTTACTAACGAGACATGCATCCCCCTGGCCTCTTCTCCGGGTAAAGACTGGTGGGTGATTTAAAAGAAAAGGCAGCAGATAAGATGCTGGGGCTCACATCCTTTTTCCTCTGTTACTTGCACCATGCCTTGCAGCAGCGGGGTGGAATTGCCCCGTCATAGTCTGCACTTCCCTCTTCTGCTTCTCTTGATTCAGCAGACTTTGTTCCATTGTATCACCACTGTCCTATCACAGCATTTCCTGGGCGGTGACAGCATTGACACCATCGCTCAGTGTCTCCCCCCATAAAAAGAGGGAAGAATCCAGAGTTCAGAGTCAGCCGCACAAGGAGGGTTTGAAGGAATCCCATCTCTGGTTCTGCTCCTGCAGCTCGTCCCCACCCGACAGCAACATGAAGGTCTCTGTGGCTGCCCTCGCCGTTCTCCTCATCGCTGCCTTCTGCTCGCAGGCCTCAGCTGCTGGTCCACGTGAGTCCAAGTTCAGTCTGTGGAGGTGTGACTGCTTTCCCCAGCATCTCCCCAGGCTAGCAAGACAGTGACAGCAGGCAATGCCTGGGCACATGCTCCTTCTGAGTTTTCATTGCCAGAAAGGAGAGGCAGGCTTGCCCCTTCTCGCTGCCTTACTGAAGGATGAAGCCGTGATGCGAGGTAGCCCCCACGCCAGACAGCCCAGAGATCTCTCTGGGAACCTCCCTTGGAGCTAGGGGTTAGCAGGAGCCCCTTTGCACCTACAGGAAGAAAGCTCTCCAAGCCAGTGATGAGAAAGACCAACCATGATTCTCTTGTCTTCTCTTTCAGAGGCACTCGACATCCCAAGGGTCTGCTGCTATAAATACTCTCCCAACCCAATTTCGCGGAGCCGCGTGGTGAAGTATGAATACACCAGCAGTGGCTGCTCCAAGCCGGCTGTGATGTGAGTATAATACCCAGCCAGATACCATATGCTCCAGGAGACCCCACCCCACAGGAAAGTGCCTCCTGGGGCACCGAGTAGTTTACGATATCATGAGCGCAGCCTGTGAGAGAGACAGTCCTGAGCCCTTGGCTAGTTTTATGGTTCTCTCCATTAGAAACAGGCTCGGCTCAAGAGGGTTTTCATCCCTCCGCCTCGCCCCCAGATGTTGAGCGCATACAGCTATAGTGCAGTGTCACAGCTGGGGAAGCAGTGGTGGGACTGGAGGGTGGATTTCCTCCTCTGACTGGCTGAGAGAACCTTTTGGTGAAATTCAGCCAATTGTAGTGAAACTCTTCCTGAGCGTGATGAATAAGCTGGTTTCTGATTGGCTGAAGATTTTTGAAAAACCTGTTAGTAGTGAATAGTTGGTGGACACCCAGCAATCCAATGGGCCAGCAGAGCGGCCATTAGCTACTGGCCGTTGTGTCGTTAGGCCCATTCATCCCCTGTGCGGCCGTCATGTGTTTGCTCTGAAAACAAGCCCCGTTTTCCTCCGCCGCCCTTCAGAGCTGGTACCAGGCTTTTCTAACTGGGATTTTCTCTCTGCAGCTTCACCACCATCAAAGACAAAGCATTATGCACCAATCCAGATGAGAAATGGGTACAGGATATTGTGACTCAGCTGAGAGCGAGGGAAGCCGTTTCAAAGGCACCCTTAGCCTAGGGGCTGACATCACTTCCTGCCAAGCACCTTCCCAAACGGATTTCCAGGAAGCACTTTACTTGCTCTCAGCCTGTGAATCCTTATGGGTTATTTGACCCAATTAGCACTGAACTGCAAAAGATTCTAATGGTTCTGAATTGTATTTAAGAGAAGTTTAATATATTTGGCATGTGAACTGTGAACTATTTTATTCTCTTTTGTATTTGTTGGGTTTAAGTTTATTATTTATTTTACAAAAAAAGAAAAATAAAACAAAAACTGGAAACTCTTGGGCTAATTCTCCTGCTGCAGGCATCCCGTCTGTTTTTCTATTCAGACCCCAAGCTTGCAAACACATGTTTAACTTGAAAGCACTCGTCCCATTGGAGTCAGTGGGACAACACATGCTTAAAGCTATGCAAATGCCATGTGTTTGCAGGACCAGGACCTTAGACTGGAGGTTCTTCTGGGCGGGGGTGGGAGGTGTCTTACTCTGTGTTTAAACAGCATCTAGGACAAGAGGGTGCCGAACCGGATCAGGGTCTCTAGGCACTATTGTGCTGTGAGTAAATCATAAGCATTAAGGCTGCTATTGAAGGCTTCTGAGGGCGCCATGATTAGTAAATCTTTCTGCTCGCAAAACAGCTGGATGTCTTTCTCTCTGGTTGGGAGGCGGGCTCCATGCAGCAGGCTGGGTCTGGAGCTGCACTGTGGAGTCAGTTTGAGCACTGGAAGCATTTATGGTTGCATGGGGGGGGGAGCACGCATTGCAACGGAGGAGCAGAATAATGGGACAGAGGAGCAAGGAGGGGAAGGGGCAGGACAGGATGTGCTGCCAATATTTAACTCTTGCTAAGACCCATCCCGAGGGTGCAGGTGCTGCAGAGGGGAGAGATTTCTGAATGTAGTTTGTTTCCCTGGGTTACTGGGTTAGAGCACCCACCTGAGAGGTGGGAGACCCCGGTTCAAATTGTTTGTCCCTCTCGGGCAGGAAGGGGAATTGAACCTGGGACTCCCCCCCAGGTGAGTGCTCTAACTGCTGGACTAAAGGTTATAGCATGGGGGCCGCCTCCTCTAGCCACTTTGGGTGGAGCAAGGCAGGCGCCTCCCTTGTTCCCACGAGAAACTACTTCGGTGCCTGAGCCACCTGATTCCAGGCAGCGGGTTCCCATTCGTGGATCGCTAAATAGAGCTGTAGCTTCCCTGCAGCCCAGACGCAGGTGCCTAGCTCTGATCAGCATCTCCCGGTGGCTAGCGTAGGGAACTCCCTGCGTAGTGTGCTGGGTCCTGCGGCTCACAGGCAAGGGGTGTCTCTCTCCCCCTCATGGCACAGGGAGCCTGAGTGTCCAACTTAGGGCTGGGGATCGCAATGTTGTTCCTGAGATGTTTCTAGGTGACTATAAGTGAGGTGACGCTGAGCGTTCCAACACCTCAGTCCCTTTGGGGATCTGAGACAAAGAAGCTACAACCCGATCAAAGAGGAGATGCTGGTAATGGCCTCTGGCTCTTAATGGAAAGAGAGGAAAGACCAGAGTCCTGTGGTGAAAGATCACAAACTACTGGAAAACTGGTTTAAAAAACCCCTCTGTCTCGTAGTGCCACCTTGCATCTATGTGGGGGAGTGGACGCTGCCAAGCCAGGATCTCCAGGTGGCATGTAAATTGGTTAAGAAGCTACACCTAGCAGCATGGGAAATAGATCAGTACCACCGGAAACAGCCGCTGCATATGAACTCCATGGGATGATGCATAGGGTTGCTGCTGCCTCAGAATCAGGGATTACCCTACACCCCCCCCTGAATTTCCCCAACACCCCCGCACCCCAGTTTTGTGAACTAGTTACATGCAGTGTTGCTAATGTAGTGATTGTTTGGAAATTTGAATTGAAATTGAAACATTAATGCACACTTTAAAAGCATAGACAGTGTATGATAAAATACGGGTATCTGAAAAAGTATAATACATTTGGAAAGTACGAACATAGACTCGCTTCCTTATACAGCTGCTGTTTTTAATGACAATGTCAGTGCATTCATTTCGGTGATGTTGGCCAATCGAATAATTTCAAATGATGATTTGTAAGCAAAGTCTAAATGAACACTCCCTGACAGCTAGTGATGAACTGGGGGCTGGAGGAAAGGACCAGATTGGATTTACATTCACACCTAATCTACCCAGGTACCCAGCAAACAGAGCGGTGTTGCCCAAGGGATAGATTTTGGCTGGGGTTGGGTTACAAATCACTTGAATGCAGGGGGTAATGAAATGTTATTCTTATTGTCTGAGTAAAGGGCAGTAGAACTGTACTTAGCCTGTGCTGATCGAGGGCATCAGGAGACAGGCTGGGGACAGGTGTTTTGCTTGATGGTCTGCCTGAGTCACAAGTACTATTTGACCTGCCCCTTTCCACTGTTTAAAGACAGAGCTGATTAGGCTCCATAGAGAGTCTTTTGTTTTGTTAAGTGACCACTGCAGTTGAAATCACTGATAATCAGGTCTAAGTGCTTAGACCTGCTGTGGGACAGTGTTTCTGTGGAAGAGACGGCCCAGCCTGCACTCGCTGTGAGGTTCCTGCACTGCGAGCTCAGTTGAAATCACTGAGAGCTGGTGGAACCTCAAGAGACCAACTCACAGAGGTCACAGTGGCAGGTGGCAGCAGAAGGTGACGGAGCAAGGCTTCCAACCCCAACTAAATCATCCCAGCCAGGGCTTTGTCAAGCCAGGCCTTAAAAACCTCTAAGGAAGGATATTCCACCACCTCCCTAGGTAACCCATTCCAGTGCTTCACCACCCTCCTAGTGAAAAAGTTTTTCCTAATATCCAACCTAAACCTCTCCCACTGCAACTTGAGACCATTACTCCTTGTTCTGTCATCTGGTATCACTGAGAACATCTAGATCCATCCTCATGTACATACTTTAGATCTTACCAAATGCCACATTTGTAGCCAATCCTTTAGGAACTAAAAGCTAAAGGTTCATTACTAAAAAGAAAAGAAGAGAGTAATTAAATGGTTAAAGGAATCATACATTACAAGTGACTTCAGAATCTGTAGATCAGGTTCATAGCAGGGATGGACGTCTGCTAGTCTCTCTGGTTCACCCAAACGGATTGGGGTCATCAGGCCATTGTCCAAAGCTTCCATTTGTTAGAAAATCAGAGTCCAGAGGTGAGGAACAGGCCTGAAGACAACGCAGTGATGTCACAGTCTCCTTTTATACTTTCAGCCCAAGTGCCTGGAAAGTTACTGGCCAAAGATTGAGTCTTGGATCACATGTCCTAACATGCCTTGCTGAGTCCTGGGACAGCCACTGCCTGAAATGTCTCCAGGAGAGGCTCATTGGCCCAGCTGATTGTAGATAATGGCCCATCAACCCAGGGATGGCTAATCCGGATATAAATTTGCCTGGTGGGTGTCACCCCTGAACAAGGCATAGTTGAGATACAAACACGTAGCCAATATTCATCTCCTCAGCTACAAGGGTGACACATGGAGTTAAACAGGATAATCACATTGAACAGTTTATAACTTGGCCATTGACATACCTTGTACAAGATTTATTGCAATTCTGTAAGAGTGGGGACTGGATCTGTGCAACTAGTTATCTTCCTTTTTACCCAGCATCACATGTTTATCCAAAGTGGAACAGCTTCACCAGCAGCGACTGAGGCAGCCGAGGGGGAGTTTTGGGGATCACAGCGGTGCCTAAATCTGGGATTAGGTGCCTTACTCCTAAATCTGGGGTTTAGGCACCTAAGTCCCTTTGTGGCTCTGGGCCTTAGCGCCCATACAGAATAGATTTTGCTTAATAGCTTATCATCCCACTCTCCCCACTATCATCCCTGTTGATCCTGTGAAGTGGGCACTTCGACTATTGCTTTTATTTCGTCTGCTTCATTGGTTAAACTGAACATACTCAATTTATGTCCAAGTTAGAGAATTTCTGTATGACCAATTTTTGACTTTTAAGTAGGGTGTTATGTGTCGTTTTCTCATTCTCTGCAATGCCACCAACACCGGTCACTGTGCAGCGTGTGGTCCCTCGCTCACATTATGACGTCATCCATTCTCACTGCAGCATCCCTTAGAAATCAGGGTAAAGCACTTTTCAAAGCCCTTTGGAAGCCCAATAAGTACCTAAAAGCATTCGCTGACCCCTTCAGGGCTAGATCCAGTGAAAATCAGCCCAGCTGCCTTGTCTTCAATGGAGGGATGCTGATTTCCACCAGCTGAGGTTCTGGCCCATAATGGTCAAGGGATTAATTAAAATACACTAATTGGAGCTTGACCAGTCTGAGTTCATTTGCAGAATGCTGGTTCTTTGTCTGCTACCCAGCATGTCTTTTCTTATCTGCCACCCCTTGCGTCAATCGTTTTCACTGACTAATGCCCAGGTTGAATTTAAATCACAGGGATCGAGGCATAGCCAGACCTCATTCGGCTTTTCAGTTATAGACCCACGCCTAACCTAGTGCACGGATGCGCTACCGTCTCAGCCGTTCCCAAATTGCTCAGATTATCAAGATCACTTTTAAGAAAAAGCCTCCCTCAGGCCGAAAGGAATTTTCCTGTCTGGCCGGGTCACTGGAATCAGCCACCCATCTCTGAGATCTCGGAGTGCAGTTCTGTGGCACTGACAGCCCACACTGCTCTAACTACTGCCCAGGTCTCTGATCTGAGCACCGCTGGCTGTTAGAGCGAGTGTAACAGCTCCCCCCGGGGCTGGAGCGAGCTCACGGTATTAGCATAGTCCCGCCCCCACCAGTAATGTGACTCCTCCCCCGTGCAGTGAGAAAGTGAAAGTGACCCGGAAACTGCCACACAGCAGCTGCCACCATGGCCTTCGCGAACCCGCTGGAGAAGCTGCAAGAGGAGGCAATTTGCTCCATCTGCCCGGAGTACATGAGTGACCCCGTGAGCATAGACTGCGGGCACAACTTCTGCAGGGCATGCATCGCCACCTACTGCCAGGGCAAGGGGCTCGGGGCCAGCGGGCCCGTGTCCTGCCCTCAGTGCCGGGCGGCCTTTCACAAGGGCAACGTCAGGCCCAACAGGCAGCTGGCCAATATTGTGGAGACCATCAAGCAGTTGGGGCTGCCGCCGGCCAAGGGGCAGCCAGAGGCGCTCTGCAGGAAACACGAGGAGAAGCTCAAGCTCTTCTGCGAAGAGGACGGGGAGGCCATCTGTGTGGTGTGTCGAGAGTCCCTGGAACACCGGCCTCACACCGTCTACCCCATTGAGGAGGCGGCCCAGGCGTACAAGGTAGAGGGGAGCTGGGCTTAGGGTCGCCAACCCTCCAGGGCTGTCCTGGAGTCTCCAGGAATTAAGGCTTATGTCCTGGGATGTAACCTCCAGGAATATGGCCAACCAAGATTGGCAGCCCGAGCTGTGCTGGAAGAGCTCTTTATCCACAGCTTCCCCTACGCACCCCTCCGTCTCCCAGTGTAGGGGCGTGGCCAGGGGAAAGGGGGCACGGCCAGGTTGTCGGCATTCGGGGGACATCCCCCGCCCAACCATGACTCAGTCTTATGGGGCGGTGGGTGGGGGGAGGGCGATTCAGTTCCCATGGCCCATTCACTCTCTGCCCGTTTGGTGCCAGCGGTGATGGTGGTTTTCGAATGTGAACCCCTGCCTCACTCGGGCTGGGCTGAGAGCCAGCAACTCATTCTGTGCAGGCCACAGAGCAGCCAGCAGATGGCAACAGGCTTTGGGCACAACCACCCGGGGCTGGACTCCCCTTTCTTATTCCACAGTTCCCCTGAGCCATCCTGCTCCCCTTAACCCAGAAGTCCCCAATCTGGGGAGGGTGCTTCCCCAGAGGGGCGCAGCTGGGGCCCAGGCCAGCCCTCACGGGGGGCAGGGAGGGAGTGCCACCCAGCTCTACTCCTGGCCCCAGCCCCAGCTGCCGGCCCCAGCTGCCAGCCCCGCACCCGGTGCCCTGGCTGCCAGCCTCGGCCCTCGGGCAAGGCTCTGCTCCCAGCCCTGCCCCCAACTCCCAGCCTTCGCCCCCTCACCCCGTCCATATCCCCCATTCCCGGAACTGCGGGCCCACTCCTGGCCCCGAATCTGGAGGGTGTGGGGAGGGCACGGACATGGGTAAGGGGGAGCGAGGTAAAAAGTTTGGGGACAACTGTCTTAACCACTTCACTCCCAGTCACCTGCTCTAGCCAGAGCCTGGAGAAACAGCAGCCCAGATTCTGAGCGTGAGGAGGGATTCTCCAGACGTGAGGAGGGAGGGCAAAGGGGGCTGCTCCCCACCTTGGCAGCCTCTGGATTCTGGGGCTGGGGATTGATCTGGGCTCCTAGGGTCGTTCTGGCAGCAGGGAATAGCTGGAGCACAGAGGTGCCTTGGCCATTCCCGCCTCTGCATTCATGCCCCCGACGCTGCAGGCCAGGCCGAAGGGGTATAGAACTGTAACACCCTTATGCAAGGGCAACGCCAAGGCGGACAGTGAAACCATCTTTTCACCTGCTTGGCACTGCCAGAGAGCCACAAGCAGCAGGAGCAGGGACCACAATCTGGATTCTTAATCAGTCCCTAATTTTGTTCACATATATCCTACGTGCTTGGTTTTGTGCAGACGTGAAAATGCAGGAACGGGGCGTGTAAAGACACGAAGGGGCAACTTGGGGTCCAGGAAATGACAGGCCCCTTTCTGCACAGATTGCTTCTGAAACGCACCTGTAATGGGAAGGCATTAAACTGCTGCGAATAATGAAGAATCTCAGCCCCTGTGACTGAGTTGTATAGAAGCCTGTTTAGGGACTGGCAGGGAGACAGTTAATACTCCCTGAGCTGAAGAAAGATCACAGCTGCCTGATCTCAATGGAGGGATTGTCTGGGCAGTAGGGGTGGATCAGCTGTTAGAATGTTAACTGTCTCCTTGCCAGTCCCTGAAACAGGTTCTATATACCCCGTCACACACTGGTGTGCACTTTTCAACCGGTTTGATAGGAAATGCAAATAGTCGAGATCAAGTCCAGCAGAGATGGGTCAGTACTTAAGGAGGACTGACTGGATTTATTTTTCTTGTCAGATCAAACTCCAGAAATCCCTGGAACGGTTGTTGAAAGAGGTGGATGAAATTCAGAAACATGCAATGGTGGAGAGGACAAAAACCCAGGAATGCAAGGCAGGTGTTTGGGTTCCTGTATTAAAAAGGACACTTCTGACATCGATGCCCATAGTTAAGAGAACACTGTCAACCTGAAATATAGTTATTAAAAAAAAGATAAATTACTTTAAAAATTAATAACAGTTTCAGGTACCACATCTGCTCCTCGGCCATAACAACATTTGTGTATAAAAAACCCCCTTGTTGCCATGAGCGACCCACAGAAACAAAGGAAACTGACCATGCCAGGGAAAACAGTCAGAGTGACTAGGCACAAAATACGGGGAAATTCGCAAAGTAACTGAACTGGAGAACAATGGAGGACAATCATTGTTTTTCTTTACGCTTGGGCTTTAAGAATAACACCAGTAATCACGATAAAAAGTCATGAGAGTTGGCAGCACAATGTGCTGTATTTTAAACTAATGGCTAGTCTCTCTGCGGGGGGAAAGCCAGAAAGTGAAACTGAGTCCTTTGATTCTACAGAGCAGAAGCCAAATGCAAAGAATAAACAAGGAGCATCAGCAGTCACAAAGAAATCTGACTTTCAAAGATCTCTCACTTTTTACAGATTTGGGGCCAGAAGATACCATCTAGCCTGACCCCAAAGTATAGTAGGAAGCAGAGAATTCCACCCACCAACTGGGCGGGTTATTAGTGAAATAAATCTATTTAGCTTAACAAAGAGATGGTTAAGGGCTGACTTGATCACAGTCTATAAATACTGACACAGGGGACAAATATTTGATATTGGGCTGTGCAGTCTATCAGAGAAACATGACCCGATGGCTGGAAGTTGAAGCTAGATACATCCAGACTGGAAAAAAGCCACAATTTTTTAAGTGATGGTAATTAACCACTGGAACAATTTACCAAGGCTTCTCCATCACTGGCAATTTTTAAATCGAGCTGGGATGTTTTTCGAACAGCTCTGCCCTAGGAATGATTGTGGGGCAGTTCTGTGGCGTGTGTCACACAGGAGGTCAGACTAGAATGATCACGATCCCTTCTGGCCTGGATGAATCGGCTTGTTTACAGCATGTGATCCTCGAGATAACGGTATCCCTTGGTTGCAGTGTTGGCACAGATGTGGGGACGTAAAGGCTGAGGAGGGTGTTATGAAACATGATGTGTCTTTTTGCCCTGTGACTGTGCCTTGTTTGAGTCAAGGGTTAGGAAATCTCTCCTCCAGGGGCACAACACAGCAGCCTGGGCGTGCCCTGGATTTGTATATGAGGGTTATTTTTTTTCCAATTCATATTAGTGCATGTGAAAGCACCCTGAACACCCACAACTCATGAGGCAGGCCCATAGAAGGCCTGAGAGAGGCTTAAAAATCATGACATTAGAATAAAGAAATTGGAAGGGTTCTTTTTATTTGCCTTCTGGTCTTCGAGCCTTTAGGGTCCTAATTAACAACAACAGAGACGTGGGAAGGGATATTGAACCTGGCGCATTGGGGTTTGAACCAGTCTCTGCTAGAGACCAGGGTGCTACCTAAGTGAGGGGCAGATTGTCCCATTTGCTATGGCCAGGTGTGTCCTTACACGTTCCTCTGAAGGGTCTGGTCCTGGCCACTGTCACAGACAGGACACTGGGCTCTGAGCCAACCTGGCAATGCCCACGTTCCCGGGGTGACCTCACTTCACATCTTCAAGCTTTTCTCTGCGCCCATGAGGGCCAGAAAGGTGCTTCTGAGTGAAACTGAAAGCAGAGCTTCTCCTGCCGCCCTTGGCTCTGGCATCTGGGAAAACACCAGCTATCACCAGGCCCACAAGAGCTGTGGTGCTGCGGGTCTGACTCAGCGGCCTGGGGAGCAGATGTGCTGGGAGAGTGGCAATGCAAACTTCCCCACGCCAGCTGCCCCCTGGGCTGGGGGATCACCTCCAGGGCTGGGGCTGGGGGATAGCTCGCAGAGCCGCTTAGGTAAGCAGGGCCATCCCGGTCCCCCTGGGCTGAGACCTCCCCTGTTGTTTCAGTCTGAGCGGGAGGAGATCACGCTTCAGGCCTTGCTCCTCCTTCTGCGGCTGCCAAGAAGGGTCCAGTCCAGGGAGAACCAGGTGTTGGCAGCAGTTGCTGAGTGGCAGGACCTGGGACCCCAGCTCCTCTCACATGGGCCACCGGACTCACTAGATGGGATCAGGCCCAGGGTGTCGCTAACCAGCGCTAGACACACGTTGGGGGCTGAGCAGCAAAAGGCGCAGGGGCTCGATACCGCGATCCTGAGCCTGCACAGATGGGCTGCTCGGCCCTGCGCAGCGGCTGTTTGAAGAAGGCCGGGTGTGGTGGTCAATGGCCTCTGAACGGATTCAGAGGGGGCTGCAATCACTGCGCTGGGCTGATCAGAGCAGCACCGTCCTATTCCTTAGCGTCTGCTGCCATCTAGAGGCCATTTTATTTAAACACGGTGTAATAATCATCTAGTCCAGGGGTCGGCAACGTGTCAGAAGTGGTGTGCGAGTCTTCAGTTATTCACTCTGATTTAAGGTTTTGTGTGCCAGTCATACATTTTAACGGTTTTAGAAGGTCTCTTTCTATAAGTCTATAATATAGAACTAAACTATTGTTGTATGTAAAGTAAATAAGGTTTTTAAAATGTTTAAGAAGCTTCATTTAAAATTAAATTAAAATGCAGAGCCCCCCGACTGGTGGCCAGGACCCGGGCAGTGTGAGTGCCACTGAAAATCAGCTCGCGTGCCGCCTTTGGCGTGCCATAGGTTGCCTATCCCTGATCTAGTCTAACCCCCACCATGATGCGGATTTGTTGTGTCTAAACCATCCTGGACAGATGGCTCCAGCCTCCTTTTGAAACTTCCGGTGAAGGAGCTTCCACAACCTCCCTAGACCTCTGTTCCACTGTCCTACTGCTCTTACAGCTAGCAAGATTTTCCTGAGATGTCGTTGTTGAATTTCATTTTGTTGTCTAGCCCAGTTCTCCAATTTATCACTATCCCTCTGAATTTTAGCTCTTTCCTCCGAAGTGTTTGCAACCCCCTCTGCCCCCCTCCCCCCTGCTTTGTGCCATCTGCAGATTTCATCAGTGTGCTCTCTAGTCCTACAGCCAGGTCATTAATAAAGATGTTAAACAACACCAGACCCAGAACAGATCCCTGTGGAACCCCACTTGAGACCTCCCTCCAATCCGACGTCATTCCATTCAGAGTGACTCTTTGCAGTTGTTTAATCAATTATATATCCACTTAATGGTTGTTCCACCAAGCCCAAATTTCTCCAGCTTACTTATCAGAATGACATGTGGGACTGTGTCAAAAGCCTTGCTGAAGTCCGGGTATATTATGTCCACCACATTCCCCCTATTCACCAAACCAGTTATCTTGCCAGTTATCAAGCCAGTTTGGCATGATTTGTTCTTAGTGAACTCATGCTGGCTGCCAGTGATCACCCCTTCATTCTCCAGGTATTTGCAAATTGAATGTTTTATACATTGCTCTGGTAGCTTCACAGGTATGAAGTTCAGGCTGACTGGTCTATAATTCCCCAGCTCCTCCTTTCCCCCCTTTTTAAAGATTGGCACCACATTAGCCCTTCTCCAGTCTTCCGGGACCTCTCCTGTCATAGAATCATAGAATCATAGAATCTCAGGGTTGGAAGGGACCTCAGGAGGTCATCTAGTCCAACCCCCTGCTCAAAGCAGGACCAATTCCCAACTAAATCATCCCAGCCAGGGCTTTGTCAAGCCGGGCCTTAAAAACCTCCAAGGAAGGAGATTCCACCACCTCCCTAGGGAACCCATTCCAGTGCTTCACCACCCTCCTAGTGAAATAATGTTTCCTAATATCCAACCTAAACCTCCCCCCACTGCAACTTGAGACCATTACTCCTTGTTCTGTCATCTGCCACCACTGAGAACAGCCGAGCTCCATCCTCTTTGGAACCCCCCTTCAGGTAGTTGAAAGCAGCTATCAAATCCCCACTCACTCTTCTCTTCTCTTCTGCAGACTAAATAACCCCAGTTCCCTCAGCCTCTCCTCATAAGTCATCCATGACTTTGCAAATGGCTCCGAAATTTCTTCAGCTAATTCCTTCGGCACCCTGGGGTGATTAGCCTCAGGCCCTGCTGACTTGCACTCATTTAACTTACTCAGAAGATCTCTGATATTTTCTTTACGTATCCCTATCTGCGTCCCTTTCCCTTTATTGTCTGTGATAACTTTGCTCGTCGTCCGGTCACATGTTATTTTCTGTGTGAAGACTGAAGCAAAGTAGGCAACAAGAACAAATGATAGTGTTTTATCAAAGAGATCTAATCTGATTGATTAGAGTGTCTACGTCTACCATCAAGGCCTACGCTAAAGTTTGTACAGTAACTCCTCACTTAAAGTCCTCTCAATTAACGTTGTTTCGTTGCTGATCAATTAGAGAATATGCTCGTTTAAAGTTGCGCAATGCTCCCTTATAACGTCGTTTGACAGCCGCTTGCTTTGTCCACTGCTTGCAGGAAGAGCAGCCCATTCAGCTAGCTGGTGGGGGCTTGGAACCAGGGTGGACCAGCAGCCCCCCCATCAGCTCCCCGCTCCCCTAAGTTCCCTGTGCGGCAGCCGCCCAGCAGGCTAGCAATTGCAGCTGTCCCTCTCCCCACTGCCATGTGCTACTCCTGCCCTCTGCCTTGGAGCTGCTCCCCGAGACTCCTGCCTGCTGTGCAGAGTGGGGGGAAGAGGGAGGCTAATGTCAGGGTCTCCCCCACTCCTGCCCCCCTCGCTCCTTTACCTTATCTCCATGGGGGGTGGGGACGACAGGGCTCAGGCTGGAGGGAGCTTGTGGGCAGCAGCTGCTGTCTCAGCTTGCTGATCTACTTAAAAAGGCAAAGTACTTAGAGTGGGGTCAGCGTACTTAAAGGGGCAATGCACATCTCTCTCTCTCACACACACGGTGTGTGTCTCTGTCTCTTTCTGCCATGCTGTCTCCCCTCCCTCCATTCGTGCTGCCTTGTAGAGTGTGAGGCTACATTAACAATGTGTTAACCCTTGAGGGCTCAGCCGAGTGCTAGTTAATCTTTTAGCAGTAAGGCATTCCCTGGGAAATATCCCTCCCTCTAACTTCACCATCTCAACCAAGCTTCACAATCATCATTGCTGTGTACAGTATTCAATTGTTTGTTTCAAACTTATACTGTGTATATGTGTGTGTATATATATATAAAATATAGTCTTTTGTCTGGCAAAAATTTTTCCCCCTGGAACCTAACCCCCACCCCATTTACATTAATTCTTATGGGGAAATTGGATTCGCTTAACACCATTTTGCTTAAAGTAGCATTTTTCAGGAACATAACTACAACGTTAAGCAAGGAGTTACTGTACCTCTGAAAGTTTTGATGATGTTTACTTCCAGTACATTATTCAGCCACTAGATGTCTCTGTGCTGCAGACAGTTCCAACTAGGGTCTCATCCCTGGTACACAAGGGAGATGAAGCTGGAGCTCAAGCTGTGTGGAAACATGTTGGTTTTTCTTGAGTTGTTTTGTTAGTAAATGCCTCCTGTTTAAGATGCGCTGTGGTTTTGTATATCCTCTCAGTTACTCCAGCGGTTTATGATTTTAATCCATGCCGTTGATACATCCTCTTCTTGTTCCTGTGTATTTCTCTTTCCAAAGGAGGTCGTTAAGAAAAAGAGAGAGCGGATTGTGACTGAATTCGGGAAGCTGCACCAGCTGCTGGCCGAGGAGGAGAAACTGCTTCTTCAGAAGCTGGAACAGGAAGAGAAGATAATCCTGCAGAGAATCAACGAAAACCTAACCAAACTTTTAGAGCTGAGATCCTCTCTGGACAAGCTGATCCTGGAGATAAGGGAGAAGTTCCAGCAGTCAGCAGATGGGTTGCTCAAGGTGAGCGGGTGGCAGAAATCCCCTCTCTCCAACCAGGCAGAAGGGAAAGGGACTTGGAGCCCAGGACACTGGAGTCCAGAAGTTAGGGTTAGATCTCCTGTCTGACTCTTCCCACTGCATTCAGTTCTCTGCTTTACTAACACCAGCTTGTGCCTGGGAGGCTCTGGCCCCTGCTGGGAGAGGGGTGCGGAGTCACCCTGCCTCCAGGGGGCATCAAAGCGGGATTGTTCTCCAGGGCAGCACACTCCTGCTGGTGCTTCCAGGTGTGCAGGGGGAGGGCATCCGCCGCCCCACCCCTTAGGAGGACGCAATGCATTACACCCAGTGCATCCAACCCGCTCTGCTGGCCAGTGGGAGGACATGGCCATGACTGCTCCCTGCCCCCTTTGACGATGGGAAGTGCCCACAGGAAGGAGTAGCCCCTGCAGTCAGGAAAGCACCAGGGCTGCATCTGAGCCTGGTAGGGCTCCTGGCCACCCCTTCCCCCAGGTAGGTGCCGGACACGATCGGTTCCATTATTTCCTCCAGGGAGTAGAAGAGCTGTGATTTCTCAGTGCCAGAGCAAGGCACCGTGGCACCTAAGGTGAATGTGTGAGTTTGCTTCCGTTCTCCGGTGGCTCCCTGCCCCCCAACTAGCTCAGCTGGGCACCTTTCAAGAGGAGGGGAAGTGACATCTAACCCGCGTTAGCTAACATGCAGGGTGGGCTGTTACCATGTGACCTAGACAAATTAGAGGATTGGGCCAAAAGAAATCTGATGAGGTTCCACAAGGACAAGTGCAGAGTCCTGTACTTAGGATGGAAGAATCCCAGGCACCGCTACAGGCTGGGGACCAACTGGCTAAGCAGCAATTCTGCAGAAAAGGACCTGGGGATTACAGTGGATGAGAAGCTGGATATGAGTTGACAGTGTGCCCTTGTTGCCAAGAAGACCAACAGCATATTGGGCTGCATTAGTAGGAGCGTTGCAAGCAGATCGAGGGAAGTGATTATTCCCCTCTATTCGGCACTGGTGAGGATACACCGGGAGTATTGTGTCCACTTTTGGGCCCCCCACTACAGAAGGGATGTGAACAAATTGGAGAGAGTCCAGTGGAGGGTAATGAAAATGATTAGAGGGCTGGGACACATGACATACGAGGAAAGGCTGAGGGAACTGGGCTTATTTAGTCTGGAGAAGAGAAGAATGAGGGGGGATTTGATAGCAGCCTTCAACTACCTGAAGGGGGGTTCCAAAGAGGATGGAGCTCGGCTGTTCTCAGTGGTGGCAGATGACAGAACAAGGAACAATGGTCTCAAGTTGCAGTGGGAAAGGTCTAGATTGGATATTAGGAAAAACTTTTTCACTAGGAGGGTGGTGAAGCACTGGAATGGGTTACCTAGGGAGGTGGTGGAATCTCCTTCCTTAGAGGTTTTTAAGGCCCGGCTTGACAAAGCTCTGGCTGGGATGATTTAGTTGGGAATTGGTCCTGCTTTGAGCAGGGGGTTGGACTAGATGACCTCCTGAGGTCCCTTCCAACCCTGATATTCTATGATTCTTTGACTGCCCCACCACTTCAACTCAGGTCCATGGGGTGGATGGTGAGCTGCAAAGGTCAATGCCATTGTCTTTTAAACCCAAACGGTGCCCCAGAGAGACCTGAGAAGAGTGGGACAGGAGTGGCCTCTAGCTCAGTGATCCCAGCACTTTCCCAACAGATCCCTTAGGTGAAGGATGCTGGGTGGATGCTAAGAGCTACCTCTGGGTCCCGGGAGAAGGAAGTTACTGGGTACGGAATTACCTTTCATTCTGAGCTGACGGGGGAGAATCCAGAGCTGTGGCATGAGCAGATCGTATCTAGGTTAGGTCCTTCCATGGGTCCTGTTACCATAGCAGCTGAGCACCTCTTAATCTTTAGTGCAATTAGCCAACCACCCAACCCAGGGAAGCATTATTATCCCCATTTTACAGAGGGGAAACGGAGGCCCAGAGAAGCTATATGACTTGCCCAAGCTCACATGAGAGCCTGTGGCAGAGGAGGGAATTTCACTCAAGTCTCCCAGGTGCTAGGCCAGGGCCCTCCTTCCTCTCTGTGCTCATGGGGGTTAGAACCAAGTGACACTGACCGGCTCCCCTGCAGTTCTGGAGTGGCTAAAGTGTGCAACATTTTTCTTTGTCTCCTTTTAGGACATGAAAAGCACCTTGAGCAGGTACGTCTTCCATTTTGCTCCTGTTAACAGACGTGGCTACCTTGAGGGGCTAAGCAGGAGGTTTGCAGCCCCCCAATTTCCCTGCAAACACGGGTTCCACCCCCCCCCCTTGTTTTTTTCCAAGGAGAAGTCTCATGTAGCTCACTAATGATGGGAGCTAACCAGGAGAGGTCCCGTCTGGGTGCACGGACAGGAAAGAATTCCTGGCACATTTATGAAGAGCGGGGAATCTGCTCACCCTGGTACCCCTGAGCCCAAGTCCCATCCACTATTGTGGAGCATGCTGTGTGCTGGATGGTTGCCAGCTCCCACCCCAGAGGTGGCTGCACTTGAGGGATGATATACCGTTTAGTGTTTGCTTTGGATTGAGTTGCTGTGAAATGCACGATGTTATTGCTCTGATGAGAGCTGAGAATGTTTCTTGATGAATTAATTAGTATGTTAATTTCGTCTCTCTCTCTGCCTGGGAGTGGCTACCGATCAATGACTGCAGGTAATCCTTGGCCTGTAGCTATTCCGTGAGCAGTTGATTGGGTGTAATTTACATTCCAAATTCAGGCTGCTGTGATTGGACACACGCATCCCCAGTATAGTTCTCTTCCCTGCCCGGAAGAGCACAGCTCTTGGACTCAGATTTCTGGGCATGATTGTGAATTTGAAACGAGCCTAATAGTCAATGGACACCTCTGCTAGTAAAGTAATTGGCCCTGATTGGCATCCCCAGTCATGGGGCACACAGTGCAACCCCCGAAGGGGGTGCTAATGGTCCCAAGGGCTGTCAGTGGCTGGGGATTGTCAGGGCACAGGGAGGCTCTGGCCATGCCTGCTATCAGGGTCTATGCCAGCCTTGGGGAGGGGAGCAGCCAGCTCCATGCATTGGGAGGCCCTGTATGCTGGGTTGATCCTCCCCCGGATGGCTGTGGGCCTCAGGCTCAGGGCCGTTGGCTGGGATATCCCTAAGTGGGCGCGGAGACAATCCACACACAGACGTTTCACAATGCAACCGGCTCCTTGCAGGGGATTGGCTGCTCTGCTTGCCTAGCTGCAGGCATTAGCCGGTGATTGGCCAGGGTCTCTGTGCTGACCTGTTGGAATGTCTTCTTTCCAGGTGTGAAGCTGTGACATTTCAGGCTCCAGAGGCTTGCTCCGTGGCACTGAAAGAGAATTACAGCATCCCGGAGCACTGCCTGGGCATGAGGAACTTGCTGAAGAAATTCAAAGGTAAAGGGGAGCAGCTGGCTTTGCTTTGCTCCTGAACTGTGAGCTGATGGGGTGTGTGAGTGCTTTGGTCTGTGTTTGTACAGGGCCTAGCGCAAGGGGGTCCTGGTCCCGGATGGGGGCTCCTAGGCATTCCAGCAACATCCACAAGAAATAGTAATAATAATTTCCAGGTTGGATTCCCATTTACAATAAGGCCCGGTGTGCCACAGGCACGGACCACTTTACCCAAGGTCTTGGCTACAAGAGGAAAGTTGTACCAGTTCAACTTAAATTGGTTTTAAACCAGTTGAGTGAAAATGGTGCAACCCCCTGTGTGGACACTCATTTCAGAGTCAGAGTGGGGGGTGGTTTTGGTTGTGTTAAACTAGGGTTACCATATTTTGTGCCTCCAAATGGAGGACACTCCACGGGGCCCTGGCCCCGCCCCCAGCCCCGCCCACGCCCCTGCCCCAACTCCGCCCCTTCCCCAAAGTCTCCGCCCCCTCCCCTGCTTCCCGCGAACATTTGAGTCGCGGGAAGCCTGAAGCAGGTAAGGGGAGTGTGGGGGGAGGAGGCGCGGCCCCGGCTGGCCCCCCCGGTGGCTCCAGCCTGGGTTGGCTCGGGCCCTGGGGTGCTGGCCCCGGCCCCCGGCTGACCACCCCCGGCCCGCCCAGCACTGCCAGCCCCCGGGCCCCCGGCCGAGCACCCCCGGCCTGGCCCCCGGGTCCCCGGCCCAGCACCCCCGGCCTGCCCAGCACCCCCGGTCCCCGGCCCGCCCAGCATCCCCGGTCCCCGGCGGCCCAGCACCGCCGGCGCACCCCCCCC